>NC_080781.1:125635713-125938359 GCF_020826845.1 Diceros bicornis minor | reverse complement strand
TTCAGGCTGAACACTAGAATTTGATTTTATTTAGCTAGAGTATCAGAGGGTTAATTATACATGCTTTCATCTGGAAAAGCTGCCAAGAGTCCATTGGCCCAGGTTCAGGGTTGACATGGCGCCTCATCATAGTTTGGTCCTGTGCTGCCAGACTGTTCTCGTGGGGCCATGGATCCCTGGGCAAATGAAGGTGCTTCTCAGCTCGGGGAACAAGCTAGAAACACAGTAAGCAAACGCTACTCATGCAGGGGGAAAAGAGGCTGGTTTGGAATGACTGGATCCGTAGAATTGACAGTGTCTTCCTTCCTACTGTGCCTTAGGCACAGGGTGGAAAGCAAGGTATCTGGGTGATAACCACTTGCTTCTTCCTAAAGAGCAACCAGCTGACAGTGTGAGCACTTATTGTACTTATGCTGCCCTGATTCAGCCACTTCCCCAGTTCTGTTTCCTCTCTGCCCAATAAATAAATGCAAGAGTGACAGTGCTGTCCCGTTGATGAGGATGTATTCTTAGCACTGGATGTAGCACAGAACTGCAACTTACCATGTGGAAAAAGAATGGAAGGCCTTGTTTTACAGCTGGTGAATTAAGGCAGGGAAGGGTGGTGCACAAAGGGAAAAATGCCAGCTCTTTAGTATCCACCACTGAAGCAGACCCTCATTTTAAGGTTCATAATTTAGGATAGAGGATAATACTATGAATGAGGATGCTAATTAGCTGTTACCAGAACATTCAATCCCAAAACAAATGTTGACTTTAAGGTCTTAGCATCCAATTATCTGGCTTGCTGTACGAGAGACACAGTGTCTTTACAGCTACAACAGCCACGCTTTTGTGTGCAGGCAAATGTAGTGGATGTGACATGGAAGGACTGCAGATACTTGTGGAGTGAGTCCCCAGACCAGCAAGGACGCACATGGTTTCCCAGCTAGAGTTGTAGGTATTAAGGATCCACTCAAATAGAGGAAACCCTTCCATATATGTATGTATACATATGAGACATATACTATATATATGTATAATATTTTGTATATTTATATTATATTTCTAGATAGATATGTAGACTATAACTAGAGGCAATGGAACCCTCTGCTTAGCTCACAGCAAGCTTGGGAAAAATAAGTTTATGTATATGTTTATGTGTATGTATATATATTACATAAAATACATATGCAATACAATATACATTTATATGTTTTATATTATATATTATACATACCTATACATATTTTTTTCCAAGCTTGCTGTGAGCTAAGGAGGGGGCTCCATTGTCTCTAGTTATAGTGAGATATGATGAAAAACTCAGCCATTTGGGGAACTATCCCTTTATAAATCCAGAATATATTCCAGAATTTTGTAGTCAGCTATTAAAACAATTATATTCACTTGTGAGCAGCCCCTACAAGGCTTGAAGACCCAGAGGCTAAGTATTCCAGAAATGAATGTACAGGACTATGCCTACTAGGCAGTTCTGCTACTGAAGGTGTCTAGGGTTCAGGGACCTCCTTAAGGGGTCCTTATTTTGGACCTGAGATCCAGAGTCCCTAGACTTCCTAATGGATGACATGTCTAAGCCAGATTTAGTGAACTCAGGAAGGTTGTGATCCAGGTCAATATTAGCTATTATTATTACTGTTATTATATACCAGGCATTGCACTAGGTGCAATTTTATGCGTTATCTCACTTAATCTTTACAATAAGTCTATAAAGTAAGTACTATTATTATATCAATTTTACAGTGAGGAAACTGAGGCACTGAGAGGTTACGTAACTTGCCCATATTTACATCTTATATGTGGTAGAGCCAGGATTCGTACCCAGACAGTCTGACTGCAGATACCAAGATCTTAACCCCAACACTATGCTGCCTCCCCAGAGGACAGAATCTAAGCTCTTGGATCTTAAATGTGGTGAAGGAATGTAATACATTTGGAGAAGAGCATAGGTTCTATCTTTCAACAGCCAGCCAGTTAATTTGTTCTTTGTCTGAACAGTCTTGTTCTCAGTCCAAAAATCTAGTACACACAAGAATGGTTGAAATTAAAATTAACTCACTGTCCTTTATTCATCCTCTCATTTAACAAGTATTTATTGTATGTGCTGGGTCTTTAAGGAGAGATTTTTATTAGAGATAGTATCTAGGAAATTCTTCCACATACAGTTGATTATCAAGTCAAGGGACATTGAGGAGTCATAAACGTGGAGGTGCTCCCTGAAGCCATGGGAAGGGATAAGACTGCCACATACAAGTGTCTAGAGCTGTGCTATCCAAAATAGGCACTTGCCACATGTGGCTAGTTAAGTTTAAATTAATTGTAATTAAATGACATTAAAAATTCAGTTCTTCAATCACACTAGCCACACTTAATTGGTCAATGGCAGCATGTAACTTGTGGCTATTATATTGGATAGCAAAGGCCTAGAACATTTCTATCATTGCAGAAAGTTCTATTGGACACCACTGATCTAGAGAGAAAGGAAGAAAGAAGAACTGAAGAGAGATATTGACAGAACCCTGGGTACCACTTACAATTTGGAGTCAGGAAGTAGAAAATGGGGCAGTAAAGGCGACAAAGGAGGAGATGGAGAAGCTGAAAAGACAACCGGGATAATGTGGGGTCAGGAAAGCCAAGAGTGGGGGAATATCAAAGAGCAAAGTGTGGCTCTCAATGTCAAATGCTGGCAACAGGTCTTTTGAAGTTAGCAATTGAAAACTACCCTCCGGATTTGATAAACAGGAGGACACTTGGTGCCACCTTGGTGGGCGTTGATGATGGGGCTGCTTTATGACAGACACTGTGCCAGACAGTGGAGGGCCCCAGCCCCAGCCTCTGTTCTCCAGTCCACTGTAGACGTCACACAGAAGTGCATTATCGATTTGCTTTTTGAGAGTCTGACTTGCCACTGGCTTGAACAATGTGGACGGCAGCATGCCTCCTGACCAGCCTGCTGCCTCAGTGGCCCTTTCCAAGCCCTTGGCCTTGAACATGTCCAAAGCAGGTCCAGGAGTGGTGAAGTGCTCAGAGCTCTGCGAGAGCAGTACTGTTTAATTCGAAAAGGTAGTGACTGAGTTTGGTAATGAGAGTAAAAAATCGTGTCTGTGACCTTTGTCAAATTCATAAAGAATTGTTAATAAGAACTGAATGGCAAGTGAGGGAGGAGCAGGCAGCATTGTAGAAAATATTAAATCTCAAGGGCCATAAAAAGCATTGGCAAGGGCCCTTTTAGTTGACTTAAATTAACCCCCTGGGGTTCTTTTAGGCACACTTAACATGGTGATTCTGCTGAGATCAGAGTCAAGAGAGGAACATAAATCTGCATGTTCAGGATTTCGATTCAGTGCCTGTGAGAATGCAGTGTATGTCCAGACATGTGTTCCTTGAAGCTGGAAGGAAGTTTAGCTTTCGTTTTGACCTGTCCTTGTTAGATTGTTTCTTTCACTTATAGCTTTCTAGGCACCACTTATGGTGGAGTGTTAGAGAGCCTTGGTTAACACAGTTTTGATGTGGATTCTAATCCAGCCCTGCTGTTGTCTCAGTGACCTGTTGATCAAGTCTCTATGGTATATTTGTTTACAGGAGGAAAACTGGAGGCCTTGACAGTGAGTTGAAGTGGATTCCGGGATGAGGCGGGGTGGTGTGGACAAAAACAAGCCTTGTAGCTCTCAGTCTTCTAATCTGCAATGAATTGTCTGTTCATTTCTTCCTTTGTTCTGGCCACACCCTGCAACACCCTACCCCACCCACATCGGCAGGTTCTGGAATCTCCATTCTCTAAGGGGGCTCCAACCTTGCAAAGTGAGGCTAACACCAAGGAAGGTTTGAGGCGGCTGCCTGGTCATCTTCCTAAGAATCAACACTGGAACTCAAAGTAAGGAGGGACGATTAATGTAAAGAAACCACTTTGCAAACACTTGCAAAGCGCTTTCTACTCTGTATCTTTCTCTTCGACACCAGTGTGCACGCACATGCACACAGACATTCAAACCACACAGCAGCACCTTTCCACCCTCAGTTTAGGATGCACGCGAGGACTTGTGGAAGGAGGGCAGATGTGTTGCGTGAACTATGATGTAAATAGCTTTGATCTGGATTAACTGTGCATTGTTTAGGGACTCGGACATGAGGGTCTCCAAGATTAATAATGGTTGCTGACGTTGGCAGAGATCTGGGAAGGAGATTATTCCTTTAATTATAACCATCGTCTCCCCACTTACCCCCTTCCCACCCTCATATGCCCCAACGAGGCGTACATAGCATCTAGCTCAGTTCTTGGCACATAGCAAGGACTCATCAAAGGCTACTTTTATTCATGACATAACTGTGCTAATCACTGTTAGGAATGGAGAAGAGGTGAAGTACGGGATCCTGCCCTTCAGTATTAGCAGTAACAACTGCCATTTATTGAAGGCCTATTATGTGTCAGCTGCTTTACTTGAGTCATCTCTTAGCCTCATGACAACCCTGCATAACCCCGATTTACAGATGAGCAACTGAAGTTCAGAGAGGTGACATAATTGCCCGAAGTCACACAGCTCCTAAGTGGCACGGTCAATCCTGGTCTCTATGACTCCAGAGGCTGTGCCCTTTCCACTTTTGTATACTGCATTCTAGAAGTAGGACAAAGGAGACAATGAGGAGCCCAGGATTAGGCCACAGAGAGAGGCAGGCTGGACTGCACTGAGCAGGGTTAAAGGTCATCCTATTTCCCTTGTGACCCGGGACCTGGGATCAGCGAGCTGGGCCTTTGTAGCTGCTCCACACATTTTCTTTCTCCTTAACCTATATTAGAACTTCATTGTTCCTTTGTTTGCTTGTCCAGAGAAACAGGTGATGAGAAAAGCACACTTAAGGTGTCTGCGGGAGCAGTGCCCTGCTTTGTGTACTATAAATAGCTCCCTCTCAGCCAGTTGCCATAAATGACATTTTACAGGGAAGGTGACCAGTTTGAAATAAGCCCTAAGGAGATGTCAAGACAACAATATTCACTTGGTATATGCAGTATTTCCAATCTGTCGCAGAAAGTGAGTAGTGTTGAGATCTTGAAGCAAAAGTGGTTTCATCAGATCATGATGTCATCCAAGCCCTTGGTCTGGGGGTCTACAATTAACCAGAAATTTGCTTCTTTACTTATGAACCAGAAGCCAACAATGACTTAGACCAACCTGCAGTGGAAACTGAATGTGGGCTGTGTGCAGTGAACATTTTTACCCTCTTAACCCCACTCCTGACAAAAGAGCTGCTCTTTGCTCCCAGCCAGCCTTAAAGAGATAATGCGCAGCCAGGGGACCTGCCTGCTGTTCAGGCAGACCTGAGGTAGGAACACATTTATGTTCAAGTAAAGTTTGTGCAGACCATACCGAGATGATTAAAAAGGGAGGGGGGCATGAATTTATTCACGTGAGCCACTTTCATTAGTTCCATTAATAAATAGCCAAATAATTGATGGTGGATCTGTTATTTAATTAGCATAAATGAAATGACTGTTATATAAGATAGAATGCCTATATTGATTTTGGCTGCATCCTTTAACAAGGATAAATGATTTTTACTTCTGAGAGTTTCTGGAATCTAAACTTGCTGCAAAGCAAAAGGAGCTGCAGGACTGCTATGCTTCAGGGCAGGCCGTGGGAGCTAAGCAGTTTAAGGAGGGGGCGTTTGGTGTACCAAGGGACTTGCATTTTCTGTGTGAGAAGAGGGAAGACCAGTTCATCTCAACCATTAGATAGTGGTAACTGAGAAGAGAGGGTCCGAGAGCGAGGGCAGAGAGGAGTTGAGAGCTTGGATGCCAGGCACTAGGACCCAGGAGCTTTCTGTGTTTCCCTGGGCAGTTCAGTGGCCCAGTTGCTGAGGTCTGGGCTGTTGGTTGCTCTTGACTGTGTCTGAGAAAGACTGTGCATAGAAAGATCTGGGCCTTGTTTGAAAAAGGCTGTATGATCCCAGGGCAGGCTCCTTTCTGCTCCACAGAGTGCATTCCCCCAATTTCTACATTGCAGGGGGAGGCCTAGCTACCAAAGGCCCTCTCTGCTCTGATGGGAGGAGGAAGCACTGTGATGGTGACATTTAGGGATTGCTTTGGCTTCTGCATTTGCTCCTCTCCTTCTCCCTTGACTTGGAGGAGCAGACACAGCTTCCTCACTCCTACCAAGAAAAAGTCAAGTCAGCACGAACTCAGAGCTGAAGCATTATGTGACGTTGGTATCCGGTACTGCGTGTGCCAGTCCAGTGCAGTGGTTAACAGTGCGGCGCTTGCAGTCTCACTGACCTGGGTTCAAATCTTGCCCCTGCTACTTTTAGGTGTACAGTTCTGGCCCGTCAGTTAACCTTGCTTTTTGTCGTGTCAGAAATGGGTGTAGCAACAGTAACAACTTCACAGGGTTGCTCAAGGAATTGAATTAGATAAAGCAGCATGTAAAGCAGCAGTCGCAGAACCTGGTGTAGACTGGATTCTCAGTAAACCTTCCTTGCTCCTCACCCCTTTCTGTCTTCTCGCTGCTTCCACAGCTCCTTGCCCACCCCTCACTGCAGCACTCGGTACATATCTTCCTCATTAACGTGAGCATGTCAAGCTTCCCGTGTTAGGCAATTTTTGGTGTCCTCCAGCCTCTACTCCTTTGATGTGTCTGATATACCATACTCATTATTGGCTCACACACATTTCTAGACACAGAACAGTTCACAGAGACCAGCTAGCTCTTCCTTCAAGCACCTGACTGACATTTTCATGATGACAGAAGACAGTCACAAGATAGTTATTTTTAGGTTTTCTCAGAAGTTCACTGAGGTGCCACAATGGATTTAAATTCACCTCTCCATGTATATTCAACACCTACTAAGTTCCGAGAATTGCAAGCAGCTTGGGAAAATGACACATGCTACAGGTAAAGCACAAATGATGGGGGAGGGGGGTGAGGAGAGGGGTAATGTTGGCACGGGGAGCCCTGAGGTAGCAGTGATCAACATATGTAAAATATAACGTGACCAAAGAGTCAAACCATGATGTTATACACATTCCTAGGGCAGCATGTGATGAGGTGCCAAGCCAGTAAGTGCCACTCTCAATGTACGGACAGGGTTATTTCTCCTCTCTTCCATCCCCAGCCCCCATCCCCCATGCTCCATCTGTGTATCCCCAGCTGCTTGTATACAGCTCCATTAGAGACTCTTATCACACTGCATTATTGTGATTCAGGGAAAGAGGCCTTACTGCAGGTTGTGGTGCCCAAGGAAACCTTCATGGGTGGCAGGGGCTTAGTTCAGCCTAGAAGTAGATAAAGGATTGGAATTAGACAAAGGGAAGGAGGGCATTCCGGATGGAGTATACAGTGGGAACCCAAGCTCGGAGCCAGAAATATGCATGGGCCATTGCCACAGAGTGGGAGGCCGGGTGGGGTGTGAGGAAGAGAAGGGGGGATTGGCAGGACTGTGAGTTCACCAGGATGACTGAAATGGGGAATTTTGCAACCCATACTGAGTGATGCAATGGTATAGTTGTCCCCCAGGCAGCCTGGCGTTCATGGAGGCTGTACTCTGCTAAAGGGCTGGGGCAGGGGGTGTAGAAATTAGCCAAGAGAAAGATTCTTTCTCTAAGCTTTGCTAGGGCTCCCCACCCCAGTTAGAAACATATGGCACTGGCAAGGGTCTTTGCTTTATTTGGGCCCATTGCTTATCCTCCCCTTGCTACAAATTGTTAGGGAAAAGGCAAAAAGGCAGCTGTACTGCCTGAAGGAGTAATCATTAGCTAATGCTGCCATCTCCAGGAACCTGCCTGCTAATAGCTAGCACACAGCAGGCCCGCTTCAAGCTGTCTGCCCAGGCAGGCTCCTCTCCAACCCCCACTCCAGCCCCCACTGGCTGGCTTGGCTTCTCCAGCCTGAAATTTGACTGGGCAGCTGGAGGGAGGGATAAGCTGTTCAGGACTCCTAAAATCTTTGACTACCAGCTGCCTTCTCTTTTCTCTGGTCTGACAGGAATATGTTGCAAAGGTTGTCTGTCATCTGAAGGATAAGAAACCCCTTGTACTAGTTTGCTAGGGCTGCCAAAACAAAATACCACATACTGGGTGGCTTAAGCAATAGAAATTGATTTTCTCACAGTTCTGGAGGCTAGAAGTCCAAGGTCAAGGTGTCAGCAGGTTTGGTTTCTTTGAAGGCCCCTCTCCTTAGTTTGCAGATGGCCACCTTCCTTCTGTGTCCTCACGTGGACTTTCCTCTGTGCGCGCACATCTCTGTTCTCTATGTGTGTTCAAATTTCCTCTTCTTATGTGGACACCTTTCTGTTTGGATTATGGCCCACCCTAATGGCTTCCTTTTAATCATCTCTTCAAAGGCCGTCTCTCCAAATACAGTCACATTCTGAGGTATTGGAGGTTAGGACTTCAACATATGAATTTGGGGAGACACAATTCAGTCTACAACACCCTTCATGCAGTGAAGAGGGTCCCCTGATTCCTTGAGACTTTGGGTAAGCTCTTTCCCTTTCTGGACCTTTATTTCCTCATCATTACAATAAATGGGTTAGAGCTAGAAGCTTAGAAATCTTGTCCAAAAATAAGTGATTCTAAGAATTACAGATAAGTTTTTCAGAAAAGAAATGCAAATTTGTGATGATTTGCTAACGAATGGATTTTCACAGTCCAGACTGATTACATATTCTGAGAGCAAACTAATACAGCAATTTCATTATAGAGTTTGAACTTGATCTATATCTTCACTAATTTATTACATAACAATATTTTAGTGCCTTATATATGCCAGGTGCTACGCTAAATGCAAGAGAAAAAAGCTGAGTGTATTAGATATTTTCTAATTAGCTCTTATTATAATTTTAGACATGTATTCCACAAGAAATTGTTGGACCCTGAGGTGTAAAAATCAAAACCACTATTGAGTTTAACCATTCTTCTACCTTTAACAATGAGTTTGTAAGTGTAGTCTTAAGGCTTTAATTCCTCATACATAGTTCTATAGTTTATTTATTTGTTCTTTCATTGATATGCACATTCCATAAATATTTTAAATATCCACA
This sequence comes from Diceros bicornis minor, assembly GCF_020826845.1. Taxonomy (NCBI): domain Eukaryota; kingdom Metazoa; phylum Chordata; class Mammalia; order Perissodactyla; family Rhinocerotidae; genus Diceros; species Diceros bicornis. Next base: position 125,929,332 of record NC_080781.1, on the reverse strand, counting down.
GTGTGCCAGGCACTGTGCTGGGTGCTGAGGATACTGTAGTGAATAAAACCAGCAAGGTTATTAGTGCCCTCATAGACGTTACAGTCTAGGGTGGATCTGAGGCTATTTTATTTCATGAAATGTGATCAGTATATAGTAGGAGATATGTCAGGAGTTGCCAAGACCTGCCCCCCACCCAGGTTTGGTGATTCACTAGAATGACTTACAGGCTTCAGCATACAGTTGTGCTCATGGCTAAGATTTAGCAAAAGGATACAGAGCAAAGTTAGCAAAGGGATAAGGTGCATGGGGAGAAATCTGGAGGAAACCAGGTGCAAGCTTCCAAGAGTCCTTTCCCAGTGGAGTCACACAGGAAATGCTTATTTCCTCCAGCAACAAGTGTGACAACACAAGTGAAATGTTGCCTACCCGGGACACTCATGAGAGACCCAGTGCCCAGGGTTTTTGTTGAGGGCTGGTCACCTAGGCACCATCTGCCTGGTACATACCCAAATTCCAGATGCCCAGAAGGAAAACAGGTAGGTATTCAGCATGAACCACATTGTTTGTACAAAATTGTTTAAAAGCAGTAAGTTGTAATTAGTATTTTGGTGGTGAACATGATGTAATCTATGCAGAAATAGAAGTACAATGATGTACACCTGAAACTTTTACAATGTTATAAACCAATGTTACTGCAATAAACAAAAAATTAAAAAAAAAAAAAAGCAGTAAGCCACCTTTATCATTTAGTAAAAGTTAAATATCAGTGTAGGCAACTGTTTGCCAGCCGAGATCCCACATAGGAGCTAAGGGCCAACTGTGCAGGCAGGCCTTTCTAAGGACAGCAGTGTCAGGGCAGTTAACTAGGTGGGGTAATGTTGGGGGGGAGTCAAGGGGTTCATTTTCTGGAAATGAGCCTTCCAGATAGCAGCAACAAAAGACGCAGAATCCCAGTGGGAGAGGGAACATGGCTTATTCATGAAACAAAGAAATTCGGTCTGCCTGAGGGAGAGGGGAGGGAGTCAGGTTAATTAAGGGGACAGTCTTTATGATGCTTGTATTCATTCATTCATTCATTCATTCATTCAAAAAAATGTTTACTGAGTGCCCACCATGTGCCAGGTATTCTGTGAGGCACTGAGGGCACAACAGGGAACGGAATAAACGTTCCTGTCCTCACGGAGCCTACATTATAGTGCATGTTATTTGCATATGCTGAATTATACAACATCCATTTTACTGGAAGTTCTCTCTCCAGTTTTAAACAGAACATCAACATTTAAATATATTCGGCATGGTCCCCAATTAGAGGAAACACAAGAAGGTAGCTTTTATCTAAAATTCCTGCTAGGCCTCTGTGTTAGTAACCCATTACACATACATCTTAAATGCTGATAAAGTGGATTTTAAGTGGGAACCATTTGTTGCTGCTGTGATCAGAGACTTGGACATTATTTCAGTTTGGGGCCTTGTAATCTGAATCCATTTATATGTTGGCGGCATGATTTTGTTGTTGGTGGTGGTAGTGGTGGTGATAACAAGAATGAGGAATGATCTGTTAGCTGTTCAGAGAACAGTAAGACACAACCGGTCCAGAAAACAGGTTAATCAGCTTTATGTAAAGAAAAGAACACCATTAAAAGCCTAATATCTGATCAATTTTGATTAAGTCAACAAGAATACCACTACTTACGAGACTGAACTATTCTCATTAACTGTCTGCTGTACTCAGCCAGGACACGTCTCAATCCTGTCTCCGTATTATGTCACTGATAGTGGCTCTCAGTTTAACTTGAGACATTTCATGAAAGAAAAATTACTTTCACAGCGTTAAGTCTTAGACTCGGATATTGCCCAAATTTGGTCATACAACTAGAAAAATCAGGATGGTTATAGGATTCACATACTCATCTCAAAGGTCCCAGGAATCTAATGGTTTGGCATTGTTTATTTTCTGCAGAATTAGGTTCTCTGGAAATTCTAGCATACCAGTAGATAGAGTAGATGCTTGATAATTCAGACCCATCCTGTTCTTTTCACTCTAAAAATTTAAAGTGTAGCTTGTAGGGATAGCACTTCTGGAACTGTGGCTTCATTTCTACCAATAAAATAAAGTCCTGCATATTTGGTATATTCTTATCTGACAATTAAAACTGAGTAATTGACAGTGCCTCTCTTTTTGCTGTAAGTGGCCAAGAAACTCAGAGCAAGGAAGAAAACAACACTCCAAATAAGTTAAATTTTCCCTAGCGCTTAACTCTTGGAAAAGAGAAAACCTTGAGATATGCTGACATACAAATTAAATGACTGCTTGACTTCCTCAGTGCCTAGAACAGTGCCTGGAACTCAGTATGCTCTCAATAAATACCTCACGAATAGAGGAGCAAATAAATGGATGGATTAAACATATAAAAGCAAATAGTGCTTAGAGAATATGTGAAAATTGAAGCTAACCTGTAATATGGTCAGTTATCTGGGTATGTAATTCAAATTTTAAAATTTTTTTCATGTTTCCACTATAAAAAAAAATCATCATCAATAAAAATGAGTAATGGAAGGTGCTGATTCAAACAGATACCTCTGATTTTTTCTGACAATGAGAAATAGCCTCAGAGGATAAATGTCTAGAAAATAAATTGTTCACAAAAGTATATTTTAAATTAAATCCATGGTCTGTGCTTTGGTCCAAACAATGCAAAGGATTTGTATACTTCAGGGTGGTATAAAATAGAGAGGCTCAGGAGCATGGGCTCAGGGGACAGACCGTCCTGTGTGTGAATTCTAGGGGGTCAGGGCTAGTGAGGTCTTGTTTATCACTATCTCTATACCAGTCATCTACAAACTAATTCTACTAATTCTAGATCATCTCCACTGCCATGTCTCACATGCATATCCAAAACTGAATTTGTGCATGTGTGTGCTTATGTGCATGCACACATAAAATAATTCATTGGCAAAGAATCAGAAAACACTGCCTTATAGTGCCAGCTATCATTCACTTTTGGAATGATGTTGGGCAAGTTTAGTTTCCTCACCTGTAAAAATAAAAAATTGGGAAAATTAACTCCAGTGTTCCCTATCTTGAGTAATGACAACACCCCAACCATCCAGTTACCCAAGTCAGAAACCCTACAGTACTCCTTGACACCTGCCTCTTCATTGCCTTCCATCTCTGGTCCATAACCAAGTTCTATGAATTCTGCATCCACAGTGGCTCTGAAGTCTGTTGCCTTTTTCTCTATTGACAGTGTCATTGCCTTAATCTAGGCCATCAACATTGCTCTCTGGACAACTGACATCCTCTTAAAAGGTCTCCCTGCCTCTAGTCCCACACTTGCAGCCAGCATGCTAGACTTCATACTGCAACCACTGAGATCTTTCTAAAATACCAATTGGCTCAGGTCTCTCCCTTGCTTAAAACCCATGCATGTTTCCCCATGGCATACAGGATTGTGTCAAATCCCTTTCTGTGGTCCGTGAGGTGCCACGAGATCTGGCCCCTGGCAACTTGCATAGCTTCATCTCTCATCCTATCCCTGGAAATCTGTGCTCTGAGCATTCCAAACCGCCTGCATTTCTTACCTTTGTCAGACCGTCTCAAGCCTGGATGTCTTTGTACTTGGTCTCTCTGCCTGGAATTCTCTTAGCCCCACACATTTTCTCACCCCCTACCAACTGACTTGATTAATGACCATTGCCCTTCAAAACTCAGCTCCCACCACCTGCTCTGAGAAAGGCTTCCCTGGCCACTCCTGAGGCTAGGTTTGGTAGGTGCCCCTCTCTGTGCTTTCATAATGCCTTGTGCCACATCTCTCTTTTCACTTACCACCTTGTAAGGTAATTATGTGTGTGTTGGTCTCTCCCCCGGGAGATAAGAGCTCATTTAGGGCAGAGGCTTTGTATGATTCCCCTGAATTCTGCTAGTTTCTAGAGCAGTTACTCTCTTCACCTGGTTGCCTCCTGCTCTTCCTTCAAGTTTCAGCTTAATATCACCTCTTCTGAGATGCCTTCCCTGACTCCAACCTCCCAAACCCTGACCAATATATTAAATGCCCCTTCTCTGTAACGCAGGATTTCTCCTTTGCTTTTTAAATGCCCATTTACTTGTCTGTCTCCTCCACTAAATGTTGAATTCCTTGAAGGAAGGTCCTAGATTTTATTCAACATTGAGGTGTTTCCCATCCCAGGCTCATATAGCCAAGCACAGAGCCAGGTACAGATTAGGCACTCATGAAACATTTGCTTGTTTCATTTTTCATTTGGAGATTGTGATTTTGCCTCATTTCTATTTTATTAAAATTGCATTCTCATTTTTAAACTGCTCCTGGTTGCATCAACATTTCCAAGCATTATATAGTTTTACAAGTTTGGACTGCTATTTTGTCCTCTAGGTGGGGTTGTTTGGAAAAGAAATGGCAAAGTTATATATGCTTCAGAAGAAATGGGTACTGTATTGGTCTACTAGGGCTGCCATAACCAAATACAAGAAACTGCGTGGCTTAAACAACAGAATCTTATTTTCTCACAGTTCTAGAGGCTAGAAGTCCAAGATCAAGGTGTTATAAGGGTTAGTTTCTGTTAAGGCCTTTCTTCCTGGCTACTTTCTCCCTGTGTCCTCACATAGTCTTTCCTCTGTGCATACATGGAGGGAGGGGCGGAGGGACGGAGGAAGAGACAGAAAGATACCAAGAGCTGTAGTCTCTCTTCCTCTTCTTATAAGGACATCTTCTTCTATAAGATTAGGGCCCCACCCACATGACCTCATTTAATTACCTCCCTAAAGACCCTATCTCCAAATTGGAGGCTAGGACTTCAGCATATAAATTTTGGGAGACATACAATTCAGTCCATAACATGTATACATCCCAAGATTATCAAAGTTTTGTGCAATTCAATGAAACACTATTTTGAAATTGTCTTGGAACAAAAGCAGCAGGATTGGTTGTAACCCCAACCTATGATCAAACTTCCTGTATTTCCATTACCTCATGTGTCAAAGGAGGGAGCTTATGCTGCCAGAGCAGTGAAGGGACAAGTGGAAGCCCCAGGGAATCCTTGGGCTGGAGAAATGATATTTGAGTTCTTTCCCTTTCCATCCCTTCATTACCTCAGAAGCCTAGAATCACTGTGACAATCCCAGAAGCTCCATTCTCAGGTCAAGTGGACTGCCTTCTTCAAGGACTTCAGTTTTACCATTTTCTTGGTACCAGGGGTTCAAAACCTTCTGCAGGGAGCCCTAGCCTGGAAACCAGAAGTACCAGGAGCAATGGAGTTGGCCCCATCCAGGGCAACTTTCTGACCCCATCCCTCTGTGGCCATCTGATACATTGGTTGAGAATACAATGCCAACCTGGGATTAGGACCCTTGGGAGGCCACTAACAGGGCCTTTTTGAGTGCTTCTGTATGTCATACCTGGCTAAAGAGGCCTGGACCCAGGAGACATTAGCCCGGCATGTCCTCAAAGTCTTTTTCACTAAATACTAATATTAAGGAACATTAGTAGTTACTGTGGGAAGTAAAGGATTCTGGAGGCAAATTAGTATGTTTAACCCAGAGTTTCTCACAGTTAATAGGTTTCTTTACTGTGGGCTCTATTAGAACCTTCAGCAAGCCAAATCTGTAATATGAATCTCCAAGAGTAGGGCGTGGTGAACAACCTTTCCCAAATTTACTGATTATAGTATCTTTTCAGTCAGAGAATCTTAGTCGGATTAGTGTTCCCCAGGACTCAATTTTAGGAATGCTAACTCTGGGAGAATCATGTAAAAAGCCATTGTGTGAGGTGCACCTTGATTCAAGGAATTCCTCCAGGCCTAGCCCTACTGTCTCCCTCTCAGCACCATCTAGACGTTGGCTCCCAGTAAAGCCAAATCCATTTGGCCTTCCGTCTTGGCTGGGCCTTCTGCTATTCACTTGTCTTTTTCTTGGCTGGCTTAGAAATTCCATAGGATTCTGCTGCCAGCCTTGTTTCCAGGATCCATGCTTTCCAGTGAGAATTGGCAGGTTTGCGGACCAGGCCCTAAGGACCATGAGAACTTGGCTTGTTCTCAGCTCTGTCTGTGGAGCTTAGACTCTGGCCTGGTTTGGAGGGAAACAAACTGCTGAAATCAACAGATACCTTTGAAACAGGCTTTCCTTAGCCCAAGGCAGCCTACCCTACAGAGGTACTAAGGGACTTATGTACCAGCCATCTTACAAAAGACTAATTTGCCTGGGCACATGGAACAGGGAAGAGGAGGATGAAATAAACTAATCTTTATCAGCTGCTTACTATGTGCCAGGCATTGTAGTAAGTAATTTACATACATTACCTAATTGAGTTCTTACAACCACCCTAGGAGATAGATACAATTATTATATCCATTTTACACAAGACGAAACTGAGGCTCAGAGAGATGAGGAGACAGGCCCAAGGAAGCATAGTGTACAATGAGTAGCAGAGCCAGGATTCAAGTCTATGTCTGTACGGCACTGGAGTGCATGCTTTTCACCACTTGCTCTGTCGCTTCCTTGTGAATCTTCAGACGGGATGGAGCCCATCTGCATTGTGTTGCTCAAGTCAAAGAGTAGCTTAGATGACTATTTGAAGTAATCACTGCCTGCCTCTTCCCCCTACTTGAGTCAATTGTGTTGCAGTCACCAGAACTAGGTTTTTTTATAGACAGTGATCCAGGCTTTGGTGGGTCTTCAGAGGGAACCTACAACTCCAGTTTCCACCCTCACAGTAAAGCACTAATTTAGATCCTCATCATGTCTCACCTATATCACTTAACAGAGCTCCCTGTCTCCAGCCTTACCCTCTCCCCCTCACATTCTCCATGCCGCAGCCCAAGTTACCTTTCTGAAAGCAGTTTTAATCCGTTCTGGTGTAAAAGTCAGTTGCCCTTGGGATAAAGTCCAAATTCCTTAAACTGGCTCTCTAAATTATCCCCTGCCTGCTTCTTCGGTTTACGCCTCCAAAATCCTCTCCTCTGTGCCTGCTCTCGTCCCTTAGCCTGTGACCATGCCATATGACTTCCAGTTTCCGGTGTGTCCCATCTGGTTTCAGGTTGTTTCACACCTCTAAGTCTTTGCTCTTTCTACTTTTTCTGCCTAGAATACCTTATCTCCCTCACAACCTCATCTGCCTTGGGAACAGCTGTTCAACTTTCCATGTTCAGGTCAAGTATCACCTGCTCTATGACACCTTTCTGGTTCCCTCTCACTTTCATTGTCTTACCAGGCCTGGTTTAGCCTCCCAGCCTTGCACTTTTGAAGATGGCCTTCCACAGGTACTTCTCAGCTTTGGACAAGCTCCTCCCTAGCAGGGGCCTGGGCTTCTTTATTCCTGTGTCTCAAGCAGCCAGAACAGGTCTAGGACATACTAGGCACCCAGGAAATGTTTGGTGAATAAAAGAATGAAAAGGAAGTTTCCCTAAAATAGACAAGTATTTGATGTTAATTTTAAAATTGGCCAAGAGAGTCTTCAGAATAAGTGAGGAAAGAGGACTATAATCAGATTTTTTGTTCCTGGGGTCATGAGATATGAATTTAGAAAAATCTAAATAATTTCTCCCTCCGGAAAGCTTTGAGAGGAAAATAAAAATTGTTGAGGGTGAGGGTATTAGCATGCAACTGAAATATGCTAGCTCTCCACCAGGGGGTGCTGTGAACACAAAGAGAAACCATTCTCCGTTGATTTGTTCTTCCTCAGAGAGAAACTGCAGAAACCAAGTAACTTTTCTCTTTTCCCTGCATTGCGTACAGTTTTGCAAGAAATGAATAACTCTCCCACCATGCTTGAAAATCATGTATTCCTGGAGCAAGGCTTCCTGCTAATAAGATGCACGTGTGTGTGTGCACGTGCGGTCGCCTACACACCGCCCCAGCATCTTTAAAAGATCCCAGCATCAAGTTTAAAGATGTACGATTTGTGGTATCTGAAATTTCTTCACTGATAAATTTATGTATTATTTATTACCATGTCAGAAGCCGAATCGAGCAGAATAAAGCATGTGCTATGTTGCTTTTAACTCGGACATAGAATAGACTATTATGGAAGAAAACCCGTCCAAGTCTCAGAGATGACCTATAAGCCAGCTCTTGTTACAGCAGTACCAGCTTGTGTGCACTAGTTCAGTTTTCATTCTTATGAGACCATAATAGGGGAACACACACAACAAGATCAATATTTGGGAACTTGTAGTTTGTATAACCAGTGACTTAGGCAAATCAAATCTTGTTTTCAACATCATAGCTCCGGTTTCTGCCTTCAGCATATTCCTTTTGGCTTTGGATGCTGAGTGATATTTTTGAACTGTATTTGTGTTTATCTTCCCTTTAGACTCTGAGCTCTGTGTGTGTGTGTTTTCCATTTGCATCTCCTGAATATGTCCAAGGTACATTGTAAGGACTTAGTGTTTGTGGGTTGCTTGCTTATTGATCAGTTTCCATAAAAATGCTGCCAAAAATGCTGTCAAGAATGATAATGATCAGATTACAGGGGATACAAGCAAATGGGCAGGAAGGGACTAAGGGGAAGAGAAGAGGACTGTCATTGACTGCTCGCAATGTGCCAGGCACTGCCCCAGGCACTTTATATGAGTTTCTCATTTAATTCTTATAATAACTCAATAAAGAAATGATTATCACCCCAATCCCACCACCCATATTTTTGCACAATTGTGGCTATTACATTAAAGTACTCAATTAGTTGGAATTCCTGGAAGCGGCCAAGGCTTCACCTTGGCCTTTTGTACCTAAGGGCAGTGGTGGCGCTGATTGGGATTTGAGCTGTGGGCAAATAGCCAATGGGCAGTTATTGAAGCTTATTGCTGTGTTCCTGGGCGTGGGAGGAGTTGTGGCTCTCACTGGCTGCCTCTCTGCCCCTGCTACCCTCAGAGAAAATGACAAGGAGGTGCAGCCCTTGGTAGTTGACAGCAGTGAAGTGGTTCCTGTCTTCTGACTTAGGTGGGGGCTTCCTGTGCAGCATTTCCTTTCCTCCCTGGGACTCTTTAGTATTGTGGGAAATGAGAAACATGGGTAGTGCTGACGGACTTGGAGCAATTGGAATCACTGGAGAATGCTTTGTGGAGGAGGAGGGACACAGAATCATGAAAACTCTGGGTTGGGAGAAACCATAAGGGGTATCCAGTTTAACCAGCAAGCAAGCTTTTGAAACTCTTGACAGTATTTCAGCCAATTGCCAGCTATGTGACTTTGGCCAAGGAACTTCACTTCTGTTAGCCTGAGTTTCCTCATCTACAAGAACAAAAAGCAAAACAAAGAAAACCTTACAGGGTTGTCATGAGAATTTAATGAGAAAATACGTACTCCTGGAACATATTAGGTACCCAGTACATTTTATTTTTATTTTTAGGGCACTTTTAGATTCACAGCAAAATTGGGGGGAAGGTATAGAGATGTTTCATATAGCCCTGCCCCCATAAACACAGCCTCCGCTATTATCAACACCCCTCCAGCAGAGTGGTACATTTGTTAAAACTGATGAACCTACATTGGCACATCATAATCACCCAAAGTCCATAGTTTACAGTTCACTCTTGGTGTTGTACATTCTATGGGTCTGGACAAATGTCTAATGACATTCACCCATCATTATGATATCATACAGAGTATTTTCACTGCCCCAAAAATCCTCTGTGCTCCACTTATTCATCCCTCTCTCCTTCCCTCCAAACCCTGGCAATCACTTTACTGTCTCCATGTTTTGCCTTTTCCAGAATGACACATAGTTGGAATCATACAGTATGCAGCCTTTTCAGATTGGCTTCTTTCACTTAGGAATATGCATTGAAGGCTCTTCCATGTCTTTTCAAGGCTTGATAGCTCATTTCTTTTTAGCACTGAATAATAATCCATTGTCAGCAAGTACCAGAGTTTATTTATCCATTCACCTACTGAAGGACATCTTGGTTGCTTCCAAGTTTTGGCAAGTATGATTAAAGCTGCTATAAACCTCTGCATGCAGGTTTTTGTGTGGACATAAAATTTCAACTCATTGGTACTTTTTAATGAAAGACCTATCTGTCCTTACTCCCATAAATTCCTCCCTGCCATAACTTCTTCCCAAAGTGAGGGATCAGTGCAGCCAAGATGCCCAATTTGCAGCAAAATGCTCTTATTAATTAGCCAAGAGGCCGTGATGGCACAGCAAGTAAACAATGTACTACAAATCTGTTTACATCGGCTTCTGCAGACATTTTGAAACAAACTGTCAAGGGGTCCTGGAGACAGAGCTTTGCATTGTAATGGGAAATGATTAAATATCAGGCATTATTGCTTTTGACGTGTCTGGGCTTTAAGTGGAGGGCAGAGTAGCAATTAGGGCCTCCGGGAAGGCAGGAAGCATACTCGGGCTGCTTGAGCACAATGCGATGCAAGCTTGGAGATCTGTAACTTTTTGGGCTGAGATTAAAGGCCCCTCACTAGACAGTTAACTAGATTTGTCAGCTTCTGTTTCGTTGGACTCCGCCTGCAGGGGCACATGATAGACGGTGACTTCAGAGGGGTATTATTGGTCGATGGACAGAGAGCGAGTTGGTTACTGATGGCATCTATTAGAAAAGGATGAGTGACACAGCACTGAGTGCTGACCCCAGTATTGATTCTATCTGGATTAAAATCATGGTAAAGGAAGTGAAGACTGCCCATGCAGCCCCTCCCTAAGTCAACTAATGCAAAACTGCACCCTACAACCTGCGAATATGCATGTGTCACAATTATGGCAGCCACACAGTCTCAGACTTCTAATGCGTTCACCATTTAGGATACACCATTCTCTATTGATTTCATTTATTCACAGGTGCTTGTCAATTCATATGTGGCCCTTGCCCTCTAACCACTTACGGTCCAGGAAATGAGGGATCATGTAAACAGCTGAACGCAATCAAGTTTAATTGTCCAATGATAGAAGATTGTGTTGCTACAGTGAAGGGACCAAGTTGGCTATGGTCAACTTGAGAGGTGTGGAGGGGCTGGAAGAAAAGTCTTCTTAGCAGATGTCCTACTTGAAAGATTAGAAGGCAGATAAAGGGAGAATAGCACCCCAAGGTGGGGGGAGATCTTGAACAGACCTGTGGAGGTGTGAAAGAGCCTGGTACATTCAGAGAACTCAATTAGCCTGGTGTGTGGGGCTGGGAGTGGTACCCTGAGCCAATGTGCTGGATCAGCACAAACCTGTACCTCCTTGCTACTTCTTAAAGGGTGGGAGAACCTTAGCCCTGAGGTTTAGGAACTGAAATCAATAAAAAAGTGATGAAGACGTTGAAATATTATCACCACCTAAGGCTGAGTAGAACAGGTGAGCACTACCATCCCCTGTGTCTTTCTGTTGCTTAAAATCCTTCCATTTCCCACTACCCAAGAGTATGCCAATCAGAGAACACAACACGTTTTTTCAAAATGAAAACACTTTTGTGAGAGTTGTCATTTATTCACAAATGTGTGTAAATTCATTTAATCACATTGCTTTCCTTCATAGCACCTGACCAAGATCAGTCACACTGCGGACTTGGAGAATAGGGAGACAGGGAATGCAAGAGAAGGTAGAAGCATGGGGTACAGAGGGGGCTGCTAAGACTAGTAGGAGGTTACTCCTGCAGTGGAGTTACAGATTCTAGAGGACCTCCCTGAGTGACTGAGAATTAGTTTGAGGGAAAGGAGAGAAAGGATAGCAGAAATAAATTTCACCTGCCTTGCAATTTGGCTCCATGTCAGTCCTCACTTTGTTTATTTCTGTGCCGTCTAGACATCAAAAGATTCAGTTGCTCTCATCCCAGGGGACCCCCTTCCCCACGGCACTGACCAGTGCAGCCCCTGCAGGGCCGTAAGAAGCTATGGCACAACTAAAAGAAAGACTGAGTCTTTTGATTAGACCTGATAAGACCACTCATATTGAGATGACTTAATTTTGCCTCTTGGGAAATGCCTTTTCTAAAGAACTCTTACATTGGCCAAGAGAGACTGCCTCCATATTAGGGTTTTCTATTTTGGTTTGAAGGAAGTTGGCATCTCTACTATGTAAGGAGTTCACTGAAGCCTAAATTCTTCCATTAGCCATTTTGGTTTGCAAACAGGGATCTGAGCATATGCAGCTGTGTGCTTGGTGGCCTGAGCACCAGCTCACCTTCCCAGTCAAAGGGCCATGAGGAAGACCCATGGCCACACTCTGCAGCTGATCATCTGTCCCTCTAAGCATGACTGACTAGTTAACAAATTATTTTTTAAGGGACTGGACTGGCTACATAATCTGCAGAGCCCAGCACAAAATGAAAATGTTCAACAACTTTGCCCTTTGTTCAAAAATTGTCAAGAATTAAAAAACAGTGACATCAGAGCATGCAATCAAGTGCAGGGTCCTCCTCAGAGCAGTGTCCTTTGCAAGTGCACAGGACACATTTCCAGGAAGGCGGCTCTGCTGAGGAACAACTCTTTGGCCCATTTGGGTTCTGAGGGCTCCTAATGTTTAGGCCCCTGTGCTGTGGGCAGCTGGTGGGGGATGGGGGAGCGTGTTTGATTTCAGGGCAAAACAAACTGTCTCCATCCTCTGCCTACTGCTGAAATCTCGTCCTTACAGCTAAACCAATTTCACTTGAGGCTGGATCCCTTTGGGAGGGGCAAACGTTTGCAGCTGTTGTCTGTTACACTCTTAATGTTGGATGGAAAAGTGGAGGGGGAGAGTGCAATGCAATTTTGATTATGCAGACAAGCTTAAGGGAAAAAAATTATGTAAGTTTATGGAGTGCTTTTGGATATACATAATCTTCCTTTCCATACAGCACTGAGTATGGGTGATGGGGCTCAATAAATATAGCTCCTTGTGGGTGTCAGTAATTCTTCAATATTCATTGATAGTGACGATATTCAGACCTTGAGACAGATTTCCTTTCTCTCTGACTCAAGGGAAGTTTTCCCAGAACCACACAGAAGGAGAATCCAATCTGTTCAGTAGGAAAGACTCATTTGGTCCCGGAATAACTAAATTTCCATTTCTATTTGAATTTTTAACCAAAATAGTGGATCTTCCATAAGGCAAAAATAAAAAGAATAGCAATGTGGTTTGGGGTTTCACTTTTCCTTAAAATTTTAATTCCTATATTAACACTGTTGAGTGCTTCAGTAACATGTATGGTATAATGCTAAAATAGTCGGTTTCTTGCTTTTTGTTATAATTAGCTTAAAGCCTTGTCATAGGCTGCTAGTAGATTCTCTGAATTTTTAACAAAGCACTTCGATATGAAAATGTCTTTTTTGGCAATAAACTCAAAATTCAGGTAGAATTTCAGTATTTTACTAGTAATTGTTACAGAGGATTGAGCAACTGTAATTCTTATAAATGTCTGTTTTGCTTGCAGCATTTTCTAGTCATCAATAATTCAATTTCAGAATAAAAGACACATTTTCTACATTCCAAAAGCTATTGGGGAGCCTTTCAGACTACCAGATTATTGACAGTGGGAGAAGCGTCTACCAAAGAAGGCAGCTAGCTCCAAAAGCTTCTCTAATGTGCTGAGGGATCCTGTTACAGACCATTTTTCGTAATTCTAGAAGGCAAAATAAAATTTTATGCTTGGAAATAATAAGTTTAAGCAAATAGTATGGGTGAAGCTTATATCTGAGTCTAAGCGATGGGCTGATTATTGCCAGAACAATACTGCTACATGATGAATCATTAATGATCTGTGAGAGTCATAATGGTCTGTCACTAATGCCCATTAATGATCTCTCTATACCGCGAGTATGGGCTTGATGCTTCTGGCCAGTACCTTGGAGAATACTTTAGATATGCCTTAAACTTTCTCTGATCTCCTCTTTCTCTGTCTGCTCCAAATGTAGACAGCAATTGTCTGGGTAGGACCAGCTTATAAAGAAGCATGGCTTTGTTAAGGAAGTCGTATTCAGGTAAGATTTATTTAAGCAATGATTTTGAAGGACATAGATTTGAAAGCTTATCCTAGACATTAACGCCTTTGTGGAAATTAACAAAATTATGCTGGGGATCTTTCTGTTGAGATCTTTTCTTTCCAGATGGGACAGGGGCTCTTGAGTTTCGCTGTACTCCGTGATGTTTGGCTGTTGAGCATAGACTCTTTGAAACATGCTTCCTTTGTTTTTTTCCTAAGAGGAATTTTAGATATGAATTGTTATAGAACAGTGAATGTGTATATTTGTCTATTTAAAGGGTTATTTGTATTTAGAACACTGTGACATTAGCTGATTCAAGAGAGATTTCCTACCTCCAGATTTGCATTTACTCTATGCAGACAACACAAAACGTTAATTTGAATTTCTAAAGGAAAGAAAAGAGAACAAATAATTATAATCGGCTTTAAATGTATTTTTCTTTTAGCTTAGGAAAGAAAGAGAAGGCAACATAGAACTAAGGGGAGATGGACACAATCACACATTAATTCTGAGAATATTATTAGGTGTATCTTCAGGGAAATCATAGAAGATAGGCACTCCATAATGTCTAAGCGAAACTAGGGGAGGATCTGTTCCTCCATGGCGGCAAGAGAGATGCGGCAGATAGCTAATGGAACCAACGCCCAAGAGCCTCCGGCTCACGGAGAAAAACAAGATGACAGAAGGTTGCCAGAGCGGTCGTTTTTAAGCCTCTGGAAATAGCAAGACAGGGATTCTTTTGGAGAGTTGAAATCATTCCGCTGGCTACTTTTTGATGAGAAATTTTAACACGTAAATATGTGGAAAATGACATCTTTTCTTTGGAAACTTTTTGCCAGTCTTCATATTATCTGAAGGAAGTAGCCTCACCAAGCAAACGCTTCCATTAAAACCCTTTGCATTTTCTTTATCATTGAACTCGAAAGGATCCCAGAGAATGCTAACACCTCTAAATGTTTTATTTTGCTAGAACATTTCGTCCAGGTGAATGATTACTCTTTGCAATCTTTGTTTCTTTAAAATCCTTCCCCTGTCCTGAAACTGCTGAGTAGCATATGTTTATTCATGGAATTAACTGGGATTAATAGGCTCTCCCTTCTGAGTACTCTGCAGGATCTCCTGAACTACTTGGAGTGGTCCCAGAGCATCCCCAAATGAAGGTTCGGATTTATCTGTCCTGTTGCATGGACGTTGTTTATTTGGTTATTTTCAATTGATCCTCACCATGAAAAGGAGAAAAAAAGCTCATTTGAATGGTTAGGGCATCAAGGGCAATATTAGTGATGAAAATCATTATAGAATTTGTGAGATCGGTTCAGCATTTCATTTTTTGATTACTCTCACAATTCATGCCTTTAATAAACCCACCAAAGTTTCCACCTGTCATATGGGAGACAGCTTATAATCATCCTTAAAGGAAGGGACTACAGATTCTATGCCCCTTATCTTAGTATATGGTACATGTGGCAAAAACATTTAAATTCATCACTCTGCTTGTGAAGTATTTGAGTGGAACACATACATTAATTCTTTGCTGAGTAAGGTCTGTGACACAGGTAATTCTTGCCAAACAATTACTGCATTGACATGTGCATGTGTTAAGTGGAAACGATCAGATTACCATCTAAGTTGTTTGGTTAGATTCAAGCACAAACCAACTTTATGCTTACAAAAGACTTCTAGATTGATAGATGAAATGTTATAAATAGACACGTCTGTTTTAAATAGATGTATGTTCGTGGCAAACGGAGCCCCTTTGCAGAAATGAATGCAAGCTATGGGACAGATTGGCACTGACTGCGGACGCTGCAGTTTCTCTTTGAAAGGAATGTTAAAAGTACCTGATGTGATGTAGGGTAAACTCTGAGTCCATGGTATCACAGTGCAAATGAAACCAGAAGAAAGGATTATGCAACCAAACAATAACAAGTCCCAAGAAAGGTCAGGTAGTTTATCTCTTTGCCTTTAGACAGGAAAACACTTCACTCCTGTAGATGAGACGCTCCCAGCCACCGCACCCACAAGCTCTCTAAAGAATTATTTTCAACAGCTCTCAAGGCAAGAACATTCACCCTAAAACCTAAAACCATATCTTCTATTCAAGTCTGGTGCCTCTCACTTGGTCCCCAGGGAAGCTAAAGAACAGACAATAGCTGTGCTCTATGTAACTCCTCACAGCCTGGAAGCCTTATTTAAGTGAAGGAATGTAAGTTTCTTTAGCCTACCCTCTTAGTCTTATTTCTAACAACCCTGTTTTAGCTCGCTCATTTACTTCTCTAAGTGTTTATGTCCTTGCTGTGCTGCCTTCTGCTTGTCTGTGACTACTTTCTCAGCTTGTCAAGGTCCCTTCATGTTCTTTTATGTTTCTGGCTGGTTATGGGCCTTCTATTCAGTGGCCATGCCTACACCTGCCTAATAGTTCACATATCATATTGACTTAGAGTTTCCAAAATTGGGAACACATGAAGACAGATTTCCCTCTCTTCAGGAACTATATTGTCATTTTCTTATCAATAGACACAGGAAATTATATATTTATTAGTTTTTTTAATCAATAATTGCTTAGTCTATTTTTCAGTGGATGCAGGTGTGTACTTTCAGCTGTTCCATAGATCACTCATTCCGAACAGTGAAGCCATTATCACCTGGGCAGTGCCTCAAAGTCCCTTCTCATAATACGCAGTTCTGACTGCCTGGCCCTGGGCCTGGTGCTTAGTAGATACTCAGTGTTTGTTGAGTGTTTGTTGAGTGAATGAATATATCCACAGTGGCTGCATAGAACACTCAAAAATGTTTCAATATATTTGCTTTGGATAAATGATTAAACAATTGAAGCTGATCTTATAAAACTAACCAGAAAGGTTGTCTTCAGTTTATGTCTTTAGAATGTATAATGGAAGTCTATATTTGCCTTTTGCGATTTGCTTTAGAAACTGGAGGCTTTAGACTTGTGAATACTATTGGAAAGCAAGAGGTCTTGGGTGGTAAGACAATTCATTCCAGCAGCTAAGCTCTTGTGAAGGAAGGAGAGTATCCACAGGAAGCCAGTGCCTCTTGGGTAGAAAAGGTTCCGTAAATTCCCCTTGGGACACCAGTCCCGTGAGAGAAAGATGAATATGCCATAACTTTTAATTCCAGCAGTGCCACTGGGCATGGCCTAAAAGTTTAAGCATATCTCAATCAACAGAACAAATATGTCTTGCTTTATACAATTAAACTGTTTCCAGAAAATTATATGTAAATCAAGTTCCATTTGAAATCTGCATGGGATATGTAATAAAGAAAGGAGCCTTTCTGTGAATGTTTTCGTAAAGTGAAGATTTATTTTATAATAGATATATTTAAAGGATTACTCTTTAATCTGTCCATTTGAAAGTCTGAATTTTTTATATCAGAATGAAAACATATCTGCATTCTGTTCAGATGGAATTCTTTGACTAGGGCTTGCTAAAGTATGTTTTAAAACAATAGTGCCTCATTTGTGAAAATGTTAAAAATGGTTACATTTAAATCTGCTTACTTTGTTTTGCAAGTTTCTGAATAACTTATTAGTGTTTCTTACAAGTTAGCAGCTATTATCTGATTATGACATTATACTATTACCTTCTAAAATATAATTTTTTTTTGAGGAAGATTGGCCCTGAGCTAACATCTGTTGCCAATCTTCCTCTTTTTCTTTTTTCTCCCCAAAGCCCCAGTACATAGTTGTATATCCTAGTTGTAGGTCCTTCTAGCTCTTCTATGTGGAACGCTGCCTCAGCACCGCTTGATGAGCAGTGAGTAGGTCCGCGCCCAGGATCCAAACCAGCAAACCCTGGGCTGCTGAAGCGGAATGCCCTAGCTACACCACGGAGCCGGCCCCCTAAAATAGAATTTTTTAAAAACCTTGCTGAAAGGAAGTTGTAAATAATAAGTATGGCCATTTACATATTTAAATACATTTAAATACATACACATGTCTCCTGGACCCATGCCAGTTCCCTATGTCTCATTCAACATGTGACAGCAATGTCCAAATATTAGCTCTTTCCCAACATACTTCATCCTTTACTCTGTTTTTAGAGAACTAAGAATTATGGTTCAGGAACCTTTCCTTGGGTGACAAGATGGGTGTCATTTAGGCATATACTAGGGCTCCAGAAGATCAGAGTTGGAGATATTGACTAGGACTTTTTCTTTGGCTGGTTATGTGCATGCATCTCTGTATAAATACTAAATACTCCAGCATTCTTTGTAATATGCATTGTTCCACTCAGGGCTAACTGCATAGTTGAATAAGAAGAAGATATTTTTTCAGCTCTAATTCCAGCTAATATAATGGAATACAATAAGGTCTCCAAATGCCACATTCATCATGTTGCTTCCCCATATAAAAACCTTTACTGGCTTCACTCTGAATGCCAACGAGTTGTGGAGAGGGAGTGGTTGACTTTATTCTGTAAGCAAAGCCCACAACAGTCTGATTCAACATGCCTTTCCAGTCCTGTCTCCTTCCTTCCCTAGAAGAACTGTTTCAATCAATCTAATCGCCTCCATTACACCTAGAGGAATTTGTCTAATTCATTAAGGTGTACTGTATGCAGTGCCCTCTGTGTGATGTGCTACACACTGAGGAGGGTACCAAGATAAAAGAGCCATAGGCTCTGCCTTCCAGGAAGCCATAGTCTGGTTGCCCAGCTAGCTAATACCAGGAACGGTGTGATGAGTGCTATAATGGAAGTACAAAACGCCACAGGGGATCAGGACTAGGACAGATGCCTTCTGCTTTCTGAATTTGGGATGGCCTTATTGAGGAGGTGTAATTGAACCAGGGACTTAAATGTGTGTGAGACTTTGGTTCATGTCCTCTGAGATGCCTTTCCTATCCCCTCCCCGACCCAAATAAGATTTCTTCACCCCTAGAACTCTCGTAGTACTTACTGGCTAAACCAGTCATGACACTCATTCTAAACTCCCTCATATTGTATTGAACTTTGTGCTCATTTTGCTCATTGGATTATAAATTCCTAGGAGGCAAGGCTCATATTCAACACTTCTTTTTATCTCTCTAATTAATAGCACAGTACTAATAACAATAGTAACTAAAAATGTCATTTATGTGAAAAAAAAAACTTTTTGATTGGATCTTGAGAATCCTTTAATTTCTTTGTTAACCACTGCTACACAGTAGTATGCCAAGATAGAGAACAAGATAGAGTCAAGTTCATGATTGCTGAGCTAGACTGGGCTGCATACAAGCTGTGAAGATTCTTTTTTCCCCTTTTCATTCACTCAACAAATATGCACTGAAAACCCACTATGTTGCAGGCACTGTGATAGCTTCTAGGTGCACAGTACTGAATAAAACGTGGAATATATATATAGTCTAGAAGCAATTCAAGCAGGCTTTTTGGTCCCTTTCCCCTAAATTACATCATAACCCTGTCCTATAGATCTTAACACTCCAAAAAAAAGGAAAGGTGAACCCAAAGACAAGAATTCAGGTTCTTATTTTTTTGCTCTCCAAAGTATTTCATTCTCCAAATATGTGATCCACTTGATCCTTGTTCTTGGTCAACAGTTTCTTTGTTTCTGCTAAGTAGGAAAAAGGCTTAAATAATCAGCCTAATGGTTAGGCTATGTGACCAAAAAAAAAAAAAAACAAAAACAAAAAAACAGCTGCCATTTCTTAAGCATCAACTGTGGCCCAGTCCCCAGCTTAAATAGTGTCTAGGTGTAACTCTTAATTCTTACCACAACCCTGCAAGGTAGGTGAATATTTTCCTCCTTTTACTACGAAGGGAACTGAGGCTCAAAGAGGTTAAATAATGAGATAGAGTTCCGCAGTTAGTGAACATTGGAGCCAGTCTTTAAAACAGGTCCATGTAATGCCGTGCTATCCCAGATATAATAGATTTGGAGCAAATTTGGTTTGTTGATTGGCTGATTGTTACTGTTGATTGCAAGATCTTTGTATATTTAAAATTCCAATGTGAGAGGTTGGTAGTCTTTGGTTGCTATCCATCCCAAGCAGGTGTCTTTATGTTCCAACAGCAATTCTATGAATTCTTTATGCTTAATAGAAGCAAAATTACTGTTTTGATACAATATAACTCACTTTCCTTAAACATTTTTTACATGAACACATATTCACAATTCATCTAAATAACATAGAAAATTTAGAATCTCAAAGTTATAGTTTCTGTCAGATGCTCAAAGTTCCAAGCATCCAATGAAAAATTACAATTTCAACTCATCTCAATAAAACAGAATAATCTGATTTTATAGACATATGAAAGCTGACTCATAGCATTCATAACTTGTGAAAATATCCAAAATCACATTTCAAGCATTAGCTTCAGTGTTTTCTAACTATACTATTTCTATATGGTAAAATTCTGTGTTCTGGACTGGAAACTCTCTAATCCAGCTGTTCCCAAACTTTAGTGTGTATCTTCAGTATCCTCTGTGAAACTGCTTAAAATTGGAGATTCGCAGCTGATTTGGTGGGAACCCAAGAATCTACATTTTAACAAGTACTCCATATGATTCTGGAACAGGAAGACCACATATATCTCACTTAGAGAAATCCTCATGTACATATTCTTCCCCACTAATTATTCTCTTCCCAATCTTCACTGTTGTTCTTCCCTCACTAGCCTCCCAGATCCACACACAAGAAGTTGGGTACATATTACTTTTTAAAATTTTTTGCTATTTAGGTATAATTTACACACAGTAAAGTGCTCAGATCTTACGTAGACAGTCTGATCAGTTTTGAAAAATGCGTACAATCATGTAATCTATATTCAAGATATAGAACATTTCCGTCACCCCAGAAAGTTCCCTTATGCCCCTTCCTGGTCAACACTCCTCTGCTGCCAGAAGCAGCTGCTGAATTTATTTCCATCATCATAGGTTAGTTTTACTTATTTTAGAACTTCTTGTCAATGGAAACATTATAGTATGTGTTTTTTTGTGTCTGGCTTCTTTCACCCAGAATAATGCTTTTGAAATTCGCCCACGTGTCTGTGTGTATCAGTAAGTCATTGCATTTTATTGCTGAGTAGTATTCCATTGCATGAATAAGTATGCCAGTTTGTTTACCTATTCTCATTGAGGGACATCTGGACTGTTCCCAGGTTTGGCTAGAATGAGTAAAGCTTCTATAAACAATCAAATCTTTTTGTGGACATATATTTCAATTTCTTTTGGACAAACACCTAACAGTGAAATTATTGGGTCATAAGGTTGATATAAGTTTACCTTTTAAGCTACTGTTAAACCAATTTCCATCATTTTACACTCCCACCAATAAGAATTCTGATTGTTCCGCATAATTACCAACATTTAGGGTTGTCAGTTATTTTCATTCTACCTACTCTTGTGTGTATATAGTGGTATTACATTTTGGTTTTAATTTGTATCTGCCTGATGACTAATGATATCGAGTACTTTTTCATGTGCTTAGTGGCTATTTGTACATCTTCTTTGTTGAAGTATCTGTTCAAGTGTTTTGCCTATTTTTCACTAGGTTTTTTGTCTTATTATTGAGTTGTTCACAACAGCCTTTCATTATTCTTTTAATGTCTGTAGCATCTTTAGTGATGTCCTCATTTCCGTTTATTATATTAATACTTTGTATTTTTTCTCTCTTTTTCTTGATCTGTATTGCTAGTGGTTTAAAATTGTATTAATCTTTCCAAGGAATCAACTTTTGGTTTTGGTGATTATCTGTTTTCTATGTCATTGATTTCCTTTCTTGTTTTTAGTATGTTCTTCCTTCTAGTTATTTGGGATTTAGTTAGTTTTTCTTTTTCTAGTTTCTTAAAGTGGAGATAGAAATCATTTATTTTACAGCCTTCTTCTTTTTGAGTAATGGCATTTAAAGCTTTACATTTCCCTGTAAGGACTGCTTAAGATTCATTTCACTTTTTGGTATATTATACATTAATTGTCATTCAATTCAAAGTATTTTCTAACTTCCTTTTTGGATTTTTCTTTTACCCATGACTTATTAATTAATTTATTTATTAAATTTTTAATTTATTAATAAAACAATTTATTAATGAGATTTGATTTCCAAATTTCGGGGGATGATCTATTTATATTCTTGATGTTGATTTCAAACTTGATATTTTTGCAGTCAGATAACATGTTCTGTTTGATTCTGATCCTTAGAGGTTTATTTAAACTTGTGTTACAGTTGAGCTTATAGTGTACTTGGTGAATGAATATTCCATGTGCCCTTGAGAAGAATGTGTTTCCTGCTTTTGGTTAGTGTCGTGTTCTATAAATTTATATCAGGTCAAATTGATCGATAGTGTTGTTCAATTCTATATTCTGA
Organism: Diceros bicornis minor; assembly: GCF_020826845.1. Lineage (NCBI taxonomy): Eukaryota > Metazoa > Chordata > Mammalia > Perissodactyla > Rhinocerotidae > Diceros > Diceros bicornis. The sequence continues at coordinate 125,907,118 of NC_080781.1, read as the reverse complement.
TTTTTTGTCTACATATTCTATCAATGTCTTAGAGATGAGTATTGAAACCTCCAACCATGATTGTAGATTTATCTATATTTCTTTTTATTGCTATCAAATTTTGCTTCAAGTATGTAATACCTTTGTTAGTAGGTACAAACACAAACAGGAATTTATATTCTTGATAAATTGACCATTTTATAAGTATGAAATTTCATTCTTTATTTCTGATAGTATCCATCACCATGAAGTCTACCTTATCTGATATTAGTACAGCCACACCATCTTTGTTAGGCTTAGTGTTTGTAATATGTATATTTGCCATCCTTTGATGTTCATCATCTTTGTGTCTTTATATTTAAAGTGTGTTTCTTGTAGATAATATATAATTGAGTCTTGTCTTTTCTTCCAGTCCCCAAATTCTGCCTTTTATTTAAGGTTTTTAGACCATTTATGTTTATATCATGACTATTGATATGTTTGAATTTAAATCTTCCATTTTGGTGCTTGATTTCTATTTGTCCAATCTTCTCTGTGTTCTCTTGTTTCTGTTTTCCAGCATTTTGGGGGTGAATCAAATATTTTTTCATATTACATTCTTTGTATTATTTTTAGCAGTTTCACAAGATTACAATATGCATCTTTATCTCTGCTACTTTCAATATACATTCCATTACTTCACAAACAAGGTAAGAAATTTGCAGCATTATTCTTTCAATTATCCCACTCACAACCTTTATGATTGTTTCTCATATATTTTATACTATATGTGCTATATACCTACTTGTTACATTATTATTTTTGCTATGAAGAGTCAATAGTCTTTGATGTGATTTATAATACACCCACACATAAACACACACACATATTATTTTTTTTTAAATAAGGATCCTTTATATTTACCAATATATTTACTCCTGGTGTTTTTCATTTCTTCTTGCATAAGTAGATTTCTATGTGGTATAATTTTACTTCATTATAAAGAGCTTTTTTTGAGCATTTCTGGTAGTCCTTAACTGCTGGATAAAAATTCTTTCAGTTTCTCTTTTTCCTGAAAATTTCTTTATTTCACTTTCATCTTTGAAGAATAATTTTTACTGGATATGTAATTCAGGTTTGACAGGTTTTATTCTTCTTTCAGCAGATGAGATGGTATTCCAATTTCTTCTGTCCCTCATTGTTTCTGATGAAAAGTTATATATAAATCTTATCATTATTCCACAGTATGTAGTGTGTCTGTTTTCTCTGGATGCTTTCAAGATTGTCTCTTTATCTTTGGTTTTTAGTAGTTTGACTCTGATATGCCTATCTCATTTTTGTTTGTTTTATTAATCATGCTTGATATTCTCTCACTTTCTTGGGTATTTAAGATGTTGTCTTGCATAAATTTTGAAAAATTGTTGGCCATTAACTCCTCACATATTTCTTCTGCTCATTTCTCTCTTTCTTCTCCTCCAGGGACTCCAATTACTTATATGTCAGATAATTTGCTATTGTCCCACAGATGTCAGACACTCTGTTCCAGTTTTTTTACTGTTTTATTTCTTTCTATTCACTGTTTTTACTGTTTTATTTCTTTCTATTCACGTGTTTCCAAGTCACAAATTCTATTCTCTGCTATATCCAGTCAACTGATAATCCCTTAAAATGAATTAATCATCTCTGATACGTCTACATTTCATTTCTGGTTTTTCTCTATTTATACTTTCATCTCAATGCTGAAATTCTATATCCATTCATGCATGTTATTCACCTTTTCCACTAGATCTTTTAAAATTTTTATCAGAGTTATTTTAAAGTCCCTGTTTGATAATTCCTTCATCTAAGCCACCTCTGAAATTGGTTCTATTGACTATCTCTTGACAGTGTTTCCTATTTTCTTCCTTTTTTGTAAGTCTTTTGGTTTGTTTATGTAATTTCTGTCTGAATACAAGTCACTATGGATAAAAGAGGTAAATTATATCAGTGTCCAAAAAAGGGAATACCTTTTCTCCTATTAGGCCATTAGTATTTGGTTTGGAATCCAGCTACTGTTAGGTTGATCTGGATCTGAGCTTCATTGTTGCTTTAGTTATATTCAGTTCACCACAGATTTCACCTTATTTAAGAACAAGATCACAACCTTCTCTTCAGCAGGGCTTTCAGTCTGAACACTTGGATAGTTTATCTCTCTTCTCCTTCCTTAACCACGTACTTCAGCAGGCTCTGTGTACTGGAACCCTGGCAGGAGGGGGTGTTCTCTCTTTTATCTCTTGCCCATCATAGCAGTAGAGGGCCTCTGGGTGGTACTCAGTGTACTCAAGGTACTCAGTGCCTGTGGGGTTTCTCTCAGTTATTATCGTTGCCCTCCCTGTACTATGCACCTAGGATTTAGGGGCCAGAGTGTCTCTCTCAGCTTTCCTGCCCCTCCTCCACTGGCAGGTGACCACTGTCTCCTACTCATTGTAAAGCCTAGAGTGTGGGAGGAGTTCTAATTCATATGTTCTGAGTTTTGTTTACCATCATATCTTAGACATGTGCTTGAGTATCATTATTGCAGAAGTAATAGTACTCGATATAATGTTAGTAAAATATCTGCCAACCACATAATATTCCAAAATTCTGTGCGTGCTTGACTAAGCAATAATTGCACATAATGCCTGGTTAAATCCCGTCTCTCCAATTTGGAAGTCAGAATTTGTTCATAGTAAATTTTCAATGAAAGGTCTTTGAAGAGTCAAAGGGATGCGGGCTGTGGCTCAAGGGATGAAGCATTTGGGAGTGGGAGAAGGGAAAACATTATCTCTGTCTACCCACATTTAAATGCTAGATGAGAAATTGACTCCTCTCTGAAACTTTGGAGAACCTGGAGTTATAACCCACAAAGTTATAACCACGAGTTATAACCCATGAAGCCAAAACAGGAAAGCTACAATAATTGTATCAGCTCAGAGAGGAGTATAAGCAAATAAGCCATTGCATGATGGATTATGATTCATAAAAGGCTTTTATTTAATATAAATGTGTTCATATTTTATTGCATATAAGGGTCCTCAACAGAGTATGAATTCACATATTTTTCTTCAGTTTTTGCTAACTGCAGCTTTGGGAAGGATAATATAATATTAAAATACTGGGTGAGTAAAAGTCACTGTTACATTTAAAATATAGTTTTCCTGTCTTTTTTTTTTCATATTTAGTGTAATGACCTTGTTGAACTTCCGAGACATTTTTATTGTTTTACAACATTGAAATAAGGAGTTATATTAAAGTAACATCCAAAGGGGAAAGCATAAAAATAACAGAACTTATTTATTTTTCTAACCCTTTGTTGTTCACTGTAATGCATTTTGGAGCATTCTTTGTGGGCCATACTTCCAAGTATCTAAAGATAAGGAAATATTAATCATTAGCTTCAATTCACATTTTACTAGGTACATTTTCTTAGTAGATCACAAAAAATGTACTGACCTCATTGATATCATATGTATTTCTAGGATACATCTAGAAGAACTGTTCTCCCATAGAATTAAATAGGTTGAATTTGTTCCAGTTATTTCTTCCATGCATCTCATTGTATTTCATCATGTAAAAAGTGATGTGATTATGGGCTTTAGTCAGAATGTTATTTTGTTCACTTAAGATTCATTCTCAGGAAGGTTGAACAAATTTGAATTTCATATGAAAGCTTTCTGTATGTGCTTCAGTAACTCTTTCCCTTTATATAAGAGAAAATTTTCTTGTTGGAGAGATCTGCAGATCTCCCCAGTGCCTGTGGGGCCTTGACTAGCAGCAGGGCGTCCTCACTGAAGGCTACTGCCTCCTGTGCCTCATTAATGGGAGGGCTGTGCATATTTCCCAAAGAGAACGTTGGTGTTGCAGTTACCCAATCCTTCCAGAAGTTGGGTACTGAGTAAAATTTGCCTTCATCTCCCACTAGAAAGCCTCTGAGTTAAAAAACAAACAAACAAACAAACAAACATGAATTTTATTCTTGCTAAGAGACAATGCTGTAGAGTGCACAGAGCACAGATTGTAGAGACAGACTGTAGCGCTCCCTTGCTCTGTGATGTTGGGCGAGTTACTTAGTCTTTCTGAGCCCCACTTTCCATATCTTTAAAAACTGAGATAAGCATAATACCTACCTTGCTGGGTTATCTAAGGATTAGAGATAAGGTTTGTAATGAGTGTGACACTTAACAAATACCAGCCATTATTATGGCAGCAAAGCATAGTGTTAAAAGCAGGGACTCTGGAACCAGACTGTTTGGGTCCAAATCGTGCCTCTGATATGTACTAGCTACCACTTAGCCAAGTTGCTTAACCTCCCTATACCTCAGTTTTATCATCCAAAAGTTAGGGATAATAATAGTATCTACCTCATCAGTAGGATTAAAATAATTAATACGTGCAAAGGACTAGTGTTGGGCACATACAGTAGGTGCAATGTAAGTATTTGCTATTATTCATTTCCATTCCAGACAGCCCAAACCAGGGCAGGCTCAGGAGATGGGAGACCATTGGAGGTCTCAACAGAATATCAGTCACTTCCATTGGTCTACAGTAGATGGGAGGTTCTGACTGTTTTTGTCAAGATATGTGTGCAGATGAAGCTGGCTTTAATAATATATATCAAGAAGAATAACAGAAACAGCAGCTACAATTTAGTGTGTGTTACTGTATACCAAGCACACGCCAAGCTCTTTACAAATATTAACCCATTCAGTTCTCACAATTACCCTAGGAAGTAGGTACCACAGTTATTTTCATCTTACAGTTGAGGAAACTGAGGAACAGAGAGGTTAATTGGCATTCTAAGGTCACACGTCTAACGTGCTGCAGAATCAAGATTTACACTTAAGTTTTCTAGTTGCTTTAAGTGGAGAGCCTGACCCGGGTCTTCAGGCTTCCTGTGCTTCATGACTTTTTCAATTTGGTGGAGCAACTGCCTATGATGGACAAAGAATTATATGGCTGTGATAAACACCTGTGACCATTGTTTTTCTGATTAGTGGTGGGTTAATTAAATTCAAAGAGGTTTTGTGTACCTACTGTCTTATTTTATAGAGGAGGAAATAGAAATCCAGAGTGTAGACAGAGTTTTCCTGAAGTCCCAAGACTAGTTAGTAGGAGAACTGAGACTCAAAGCCAGAATTCTTGTTTCCATTATTCCATCAAGCCTGTAGTTTGAAAAGTGGAAATGACCGTTTACCTTGGACACAGCTAAATACTGTTTCTAATTATCATGTGCAAACCCCTAACAAAAGTTGCCTTATTACAATGCCTAGTCCTTACTTTTGCAAATGCAAAGTCATTCTTTGTCCATTAACAATAATATCAATATTTTTGCAGGGAGGGGAAAAGGAACTTCAAGCTTCCTGGGCTTGTAAAAGTAAATATCACTGGAAATGCTTGCCAAATATCCTTTGTTAGGAAAGAGGCCATTATATTATCAATACTCTTTGCCCTAAATGGCATTTCCTCTGCTGCAATCACAGACACCATCTGCAGCCGGCTCCTCTGAGGAGGTAAAGACTTGAAATTCATAATGTCTGGTGCTGGCAGTCTTAATGCTGAGAAATCTCACAGTACAGCTTAGGAAGAACAAGGGTGCAGTTTCTGATTCATTGAGACATAAGAGAGATGTTCTTGACCTGTGTCAACTTTTTGTGCTCTGGTTGTTAGATTCAGGGAGCTGTATCCCCTGGTAAATAACTCTATCATGGGCTTTGCTAGTCTTCACTTGTTGCTTTGCTTTTATCAGTGACAGAGGATGTGCATGCCTCTCCCTATAGACTCAGCAGCTGTCTTCTCACTGCCCCGTTGGTGCAGAATCATCTGTGTACTCAAGATGTTCCCCTTAACTCAGGAAATTAGGAAGTCGAAAAAAAAAAGAATGAGTGAAAAATAAGTCTTATTTTAGACATATCTTTTCCATCCCCATCAAATCCTGTTACTTATTTCCCCATAGTTCAGGTTAAATAGAAACTCTATTCAGACTAGAAGGCCTCTGAGATGTTTTCCAAATCAAGATGAGAAACAAAACAAACCACAAGTTGCAAAACATATTGAACTATTATTTGCAAAAAAAAATAAAATAAAATAAATTGAAGCAAGCCATGCTATGCAAGACAAATGAAACTCAAACTGTTTTTTAATAAACTTTGAGAAAAATTTTGAATAATTTTAGATTCACAGAAAAGTTGTAAAGATAGTACAGAGAGTTCCCATATACCCTTCATCCAATTTTCCCTAGTGTTAGCATCTTAAATTACTATGGTACATTTGTCAAAACTAAGAAACCAACACTGGTACATTACTGTTAACTAAAGCCCAGTTTATTTGGATTTCACCAGTTTTTCCACTAATGCCTTTGTTTTGTTCCAAGGTCCCATCCAGGATACCATGTCGCATTTAATCGTCATGACTTAGTCTCTGATCTGTGATAGTTTCTTTGTTTGTCTTATTGTTTTTTAGCTTGGACAGTTTTAACAGTAGCTCTACATGGCTCACGTGTCCCAAAAATAAGACCACTGACTATTCCAGCAGCTCACCTAGTTTACAGATTCTGATCTGAATTTGTAAGGAACATACATACAAAATTCTGCCTTAAAACCACCTTATGACCAACTCGAGCCCCTAAATCTTATAAGTACTCATTGCTAACTCTCCACTTTTGAGCCACTGCTGAGACTGTGTCAAGGGGCTACTTTCTCTTGCTCAGCATGTTTCACATGCCCAGCTTTGTATGACCAGCAGGTTTCTCTGTTGGTCTTTGTGTTGGGGCTTTGACGAAGGGGTCCATAATGATTCAAGTCAATCATTCACTAAGTGCAAGAATCCCTTCTACAAAATCTAATAAGTGTTTACCAGGTCTGTGTGAACGCCATAGCTCCTATATGAACACTTCTAATGACAGGGCACTGATTACCTCACAAGATAATCCATTCTGTCCATTTTTGGACAGCCCCTATTGTTAGAAATGGCTTCTTCAAAGTGAGCCCTAGTCTGTTTCCTTGCAGCTTCTCTTCATTAGCCCTGTTTCTGTCCTCTAGAGAATCAAGATACTGGATGGAGAGTAAGCTCCATCTACAGTCTCACCCCAGCGATGTGGAAGGAGTCAGACACACTTGGATGGTCCAGCTTTGTTCAAATTGTATCACTTAATAGGTGTCTGAATTGGGGCATGTGACTCAACCTGTCCTCTCTGGGCCTCATAGGCTTATTGTGAAAACCAAATGACGTAACACGTATGAAAGCACCTCACACATTGCCAAGCACAGAGAAGACTCTTAATGATAGTGTGTCAGGATGATCAACTCCTGAATAGCCAGAATGAAATGTACCATTTATGTTGTATTATATGATTATATTCTTGGCTCTTCCTGACAGCAGTGAATTCTAACTTTCCCTTCTCATTAACTAATTTCCTCAAAGATTTACTTTTCTTGTTCTGTTGTCCCTTTTTTTCCTCGAGGTTTAATTAAGCTGTTACTGAACAGAACTGAAGTGTGAAATAACCTGAGAGGATCAGTTCCAAACATTCATGAATCCCATATATCGCCAGCATGTGAGATTAGTTATGGTGTAGTGGATAGGACAAATTGGCAGGAATTAGCAAATACCCCTGCTAATCAACAGAATATGCAAATTAGGCCCCACTCATGGTATTGATCTAAGTCTCCATGGCAACACCTGGGTTAGCGATATACATGTGAAGAAGTGATTTCAAAGATGCAAAGTATGATGGAAATCACTGCAATAACCATCAAGGGAAAAAAACTGAGAAGTAGTCTCACTTCTTGAAGAAATTCATACAACTTTCTATAAGTTTAGTGGTCTCTTTACTTTCCCTGAGCCTCTACTACTGGAATGTTAATTGGCAATTATATAAACAGAAAAAAAAAAGCAGTAGGGAGTAGCAAAAGGTCAGAAATGATCCGTGAAATATATAATCCATCTATTTGACCAAACAACTATAAATTAGGATTATTTGCATATCTGTGTGTAGCAGGGTTGTCTGGGTCAGTATCCCAGTTCCACCACTCATTAGCTGTTTGACCTTAGGCTAATTTTTAACCTAACTGTACCTTATTGTCCTCATCTATAACATGGGGATAATAATAGGTTCTACCTCATAGAATTGTTGTAGGAATTAATAAGTTAACATATGTAAAGTGTTTAGAACAGTGCCCGGTGCAGAGTAAATGCTCAAAAAAATGTTAGCTGCTATTATTACCAATGTCTCATCATTATTATTATTCCTGCTAGTTGGTCGTGATTCTAGAATATAGACTACCTTTCAGTTTTATATCCTGTGAAGAAAATACACGGTGGAAAAGGTTATATTTTCCATTTTCTAATTTTGTTTGTGCTGGAAAAGAGACTTGGAAATGTCAGCACTGGAGAGGTTTTATAGGTATTATCATTTTCAATTTTAGTAAAACACTTAGGAAAATGGTAACTGTGATTCTGGTTGAGGCTCAGGATCTGAGTAAAGCCACATTATTGTTTAAACTCTCTTCAAACTCCAGGAGCAGGTGGATGTCTGTAAAATATGATGTGATCAAAATAGAATTAGTTTACCTCAGAAACCAAATCACCTCTTGATCTAATTAATTTCTATATGTACATGTAGCTCTGAAAAACAAACCCAGGCCCCTGCCCCCTCATGGAGCAATTTTCTTTGTGATCCCAGCTCATTCACCTTGCCTCTGCCTGTTGGTGGATTAGGTTTCTAGTCCAAGCAGGATAATTGCAGTAATTCAGGTTTGGATTTAATTTTCAGTGCTTACATTTGATGGGAGATTATTTGAATAGATACTGGGCTATTTTCTTTGTGAGATCAAAATTGTTGCTGCTTTTTTTTTTTTTTAATGCAAACAAAACTCCTGCTGATCACCTCCCAGTGGTTCAAAAGCTTTTGGAGGAAGCCTAATGGGGCTGAAAGGGAATAAGACTAGGAGTCAGAAACCTTGGGTTTGAAACCCTGCTGGCCTCCTCTAGTCTCTGACTCTTCTTCCTTCACTCCGATGTCCTTTCCTATGTTTTTCAACCTTATTCTCCTGTACACCTTTATGTAAGCAACTACAATTCCTCTTTGAAGTGAGGTAGGGCCTAAACTGATTAATAAATAAATTAGTTGTGTGATGGTAGGCAAACCATGACCTCTTGGTGAGAAACAGTTTTCTGGTATGTAAAATGGTTGAAACCTACACTGCCTACCTCACCGGTTCTCATGATGATCAAATAAGATGATGATTGTAAACGGGCTGTGCAAACCTTAAAGTGTTGTATACAGTCATCCCTTGGTATCTGCGGAGGATTGGTTCCAGGACCCCCATGGATACCAAAATCCACAGATGCTCAAGTCCCTTATATAAAATGGTGTAATATTTGCATGTAACCCATGCACATCCTCCTGTGTGGGTCTCTAGATTATTTATAATGCCTAATACCATGTAAATGCTATGTAAATAGTTGTTATACTATATTGTTTAGGGAATAATGACAAGAAAAAAAGTCTGTGCGTGTTTAGTACAGATGCAACCATCATAGGCCTTTCGATTGGCAGTTGGTTGAATTCACAGATGCAGAAGGCCGACTATACTTCTAAAGAATTATTTTAATATCAAATATGGCTAAAATATGGACCAATCTAATTACTAACCTGATTTAACTTTCCCTTTCACAGTGATCCAGTAGTCCCCTGCTTATAGTTCAAGGCCTGAAATATAGTTCTTCTGTTTGTAATTAAAACATGGCCTCACTCTGGGCCAGCCCCGTGGCTTAGCGGTTAAGTGCGTGTGCTCTGCTACTGGCAGCCCGGGTTCAGATCCCGGGCACGCACTGACACGCTGCTTCTCCAGCCATGCTGAGGCTGCGTCCCACATACAGCAACTAGAAGGATGTGCAACTATGACATACAACTATCTACTGGGGCTTTGGGGAAAAAAAAAAGGAGGAGGATTGGCAATAGATGTTAGCTCAGAGCCGGTCTTCCTCAGCAAAAAGAGCAGGATTAGCATGGATGTTAGCTCAGGGCTGATCTTCCTCACAAAAAAATAAAAAAAAATAAAAAAAAAAAACATGGCCTCACTCTAACAGACATTTACAGGAACCTACTCTTATCAAAATGGACCTGCCCTGCATTTCATTGCTCTGGATGCCTACTGTCTGCTTTCTAAACAGAGAAAAGGAGAGTTAGCTAATTCATTTAGCCATGAAACTATCATTTTTTGAGTCTCTACTCTGAGATATGAAGATCCAGAGATGAAGTCCTAGTCCCTACCTCAGGGAGCTCGCTGTTTGGTGGGCATGACAGACAAGTAGGCAGAAATGAATATTATAAATGCCATAATAGATGTATAGGATGTATATGTATAGGGTGCTATGGAGCAGAGAAGAAGAACTTATATCTTTGCATGGGGATTGTTGGGAAAGGTTTCCCAGAGAAGATTATTTATGCCTGAGATAAATCTTGAAGAGTTTGCTGAGGAGGAAGGAATAGAATTTTCAAAGGTACAGCAGTTGGAGTGGCTAAAGGGCTGGAGGGGATGTTGGGGAAGGTAGGTACTTTGGTATGTCTGGAATACCATGTGTCTGAGGCAGGAGATAAGTGTGACAAAGAAGTCTGGGGCCAGTTAATGGAGGGCTTGTAAGTGGAGAGCCACTGAGACTTGTTAACATGGCATGATCAGATTTGTCAGTTAGAATTGTAGCAGTGAGCAGAGTAGTTTGATCACAGGCCAGAGAGGAGGCTATGGTGAAATTCAGGCAAGAAATGAAATAGGAACAGGTGAAAGTCTTAACAATAGGAATTTAGGAAGATATTAAGAAGGTAGAACCAGCAGTACTTTGTTACTCCTTGGATGTGAGGTGGGAGAGGAAAGAATTCAGGATAATGTCCAAGTTGCTGGCTTGGTTGAGATGGTGGATGAATCCAGACAGGAGTAGGATGCAAGAAACACCCTTAATAGCCACATGGAATAGAGAAAAGGAACGAGTTTGGGGAGATGAGTTCAATTTTGGATTTATTTAGTTTGAGGTCCTGAGCGGCATTTGGGTAGAACTATCAATATGTAGAGCTCAGAGGGGCTATCTGAGCTGATGAAAGTGAAGGGGAGGAAAAACTTTTCCTCGACCCTCTTAGGGTCCCTGGCTGGGTCTGAAAATTAAACAATGACAAATTAATAAGAGAAAAACATAAGTTTTACGTGACATGAGAACTTTCATGAGGAAATGAGGAAACAATTAGAACAAAGAATTAGACCTGAGTATTTTTATGCTAGGTTTGAAGAATGGGCAGTCATGTAGAAATATGAAAGGTCAAAAAGTGTGAGGTGAGTGTAGTAAACTGGAGGAGACCTAGCAAGGCCTGTTTGTTAGGATTCTTCTCAGTATCCCTTTGTCTTCAGAGATTACGATGCTCCTTTCCTCTGGGTACATGGTGGGCATTTCTCACATGAGGCTTTGTTTGTTTGTTTGTTTGTTTGTGTGTGTTTTTTTTGATGAGGAAGATTGGCCCTGAGCTAACATCTGTTGCCAATCTTCCTCTTTTTGCTTGAGGAAGATTGTTGCTGAGCTAACATCTGTGCCAGTCTTCCTCTACTTTGTATGTGAGACGCTGCCACACATGGCTTGATGAGTGGTGTAGGTCTGCACCCAGGATCCGAACGTGTGAACCCCGGACCCCTAAGTGGAGCGTGTGAACTTAACCACTACACCACCCGGCCAGCCCCCAGATGAGGCTTTTATGACCTGTTTCAGGGGAGAAGGGAGGAGGGAAGGTTAGAGCGACCTTCATGTACCTGTCGTTTCTCAAACTCCTTCAGTTTAAAATATTCAGTAAGCCAAAGTGCCGTATTTTATGGTAGCATGTCCTGAACCCCATCAAAAGCAATGGAGATTTTTGGAGTTGTTACAGTAGAAAAGGTTGTTATTTCCTGTGCTATTCATGAGGCTAGGTTTGTATCATTTTTTGAGAGTCAGCAAAATGTCATCTGCTTTTAAAGGCCTTCCCTGACCTTCCAATCTCAATTAACTTCTCCATTACTGTTGAATAGGATTCCGTCCTTTTGTTTTATAGCAGTGATCTCAATTTATAACTACATATTTACGTGAATTGTTTACTCTCTAACTCTTCATTAGACTATAATTTCCATGTAAGCCGGATCACATCTGCTTTGTTCACTGCTGAATACCTGCAACTCAGTCTGGCACATGGTAAATGCAGAGAATGTTTGTTGCGTGGATGAATGAAGAGTAAATACCTAGAAAGAGGAAAATGAGGGATAAGATTAGAAGGCATAGGGAAGAATCCTAAAGAACTCAAATGGTCAGTAAAAGGAAAAGGAGATTGAGAAGGAGCAGTCAAATATATTTAGGAAGAAAACCAGGAGAACATGGTCTTCGAGAAGCCTATGGAAGACTGTCAAGAAGAGAATGGTGAATAGCATCAAATACTGCCAAAAGTTTGTGTAAAGTAATGGCTGAGAAGCAGTCATTGGATATAACAATAAGAAGGTTATTTATTGATGATCTGATTAAAAGCAATTTTTGTGTTATGGTAGAAGTAAAGATTGAATAGAGACTTCTAGTCAATATGTTGAACTAAGGCATTGCAGAAGCCCATATCTTTCCATAAAAATATAAAATATTACCTTAAGTCTTTGGCAATACACAAGAAAATTCAAAAGCAAAAAAGGAACAGCTCCAGGTGATAAAAACAAAGCAGCAATTCAAAGCCAAAGAAAACTGCAGCAGTTGAAGCTAAATGGCCATCAGGAGTGTTAGAACTGGATATATACCCTGGGGATTAAGGTGAAGCCACAGTCCTGACACAGAGCCCTGAGCTTCCTGCATGAGGCTTGGAGCCAGGAAGTCCTGCCCAGTTCATGATACATCAGGACTCAAGGCCTAGGGATGCAGAATATAGGCAGAGTGTCCATTCTGGGACTAGACTCTAAGAAATTGAAACCCCACCTGGGAAATTGTACTAAAAAGCTGGGAAATTAAAAAAAAATAAACTGACTTGGATCCAGTGAAATCCATAGAGTGCTGGCAGAGAAAGCACACAAAACTACAGAGATAGATACCTACTATCCGGGGTTCAAGTGGGACTTCCACAGAAAACTCCTGCTGAAGTTGAGCTCACAGTTGAATTTATAGAGCAAGAAGAGCAGTAAAGCATTGCAGGGAGAGTCAGCAGAGACAATCAGCAGAGTAATCCCTACTTCAGACAAGTTGTATAAGGCAATATGAAAGAGACTTGAACGTAAGTTTCTTCAAAATGTTCAATAGCATAAAAGAAGGAATAGAATCCATAAGGTATGAGCAGCATATTGTGAAAAAAATAGCAGATATATTAGAAAAGATGAAACAGAAATTGTAAAAATTATGTGTGTGTATATATGTGTGTATGCATGTATATATTCATATATAATTTTAATATAGAATACATACTATTGTAAAATATATAATACAGTATATGTATGTATATCAATGAAATAAAAACAAAATCAAACAATAGACTAGACTCAACTAGAGGGGGGATTAGTGAAGCACCCAGATTCTACACAGAAAGATAAAGAGATGGAACTAGGAAAGAGAAGTAAGGAGTCATGAAAGGGAGAATGAGGTCTCACAGACACCTGATAGAAGTTGCAGAAGAATAGAGAGGGATTTAAGGAGAGGCAGTGGATGGGGAGTTGATGGCTAAATTTCTAGAATTGAAGAAAAACAATTGAAGGAGCATAATCCAAGAGGAATGCAGTGAGTAGGAATATTTTTAATGTTTTAAATATATTCAAATACTAACCAAATTTGAGTTGTCCCTCTCTAAACGGGATATTGAAATTTATATAGAGAAATTACTACGAATATACATATACATATATATACATACACACAAATAATATAATATATAATAAAATCAGAGTGAATGGTGAATGTGAAGTAAGGAAGTGGGGATTGTTGGTAAAGACGACTTTTTTTCAAGAATCCTGGCTGTGAAGGGTAAGAAAGATTGAACAGGAGCTGAATGAGCCTGCCTGACATATTAATTTATGCTATACGAATAACAAATTCAGCAGAGGAACCTTGTGTGTACATTCACATGCACACACATTCATAGAGCCAGTAGTATAAAATGGCAGGGGACTTTAAATTAAGGGATTCTCCAAAGCTGTTCCTTCACTTGAAGCTACTCCAGCAGCCTGTTCAGTCATTTAAAATGTCACCATTAGAAGCGCTCTATTGTAGTATGTATAATATTGCCTCCATTAAATCCCTATTAGAATAAGCCAATTCCAGGAGTTGGGGGGGGCGGCTTTCATGAGGACATATGAGTACTCATTAATCCAGCACTGAGGAAAGTATCTGATTAACTAGCTGTCTTATTGGAAACCATTGACCCGGGGGTGGGATATAGGAAAGTACAATTTTAATGAAGGAGAAGAATTAGGACAGCCTGGATCCTAAAGTCTTATCTGGAAGAGAAGTTTCCTGTGGGGCCTCATAAAGACAGTGGGCATCTGGGCTGAGGTGCTGTCTTTACAACATTGGTTGAGGCCTGTCTGGAGTGTACACACATGCACACGCACACAAATGTACACACACTATGTTGTTTTGGTCCTCATTATAGTGAAATAGAACACTGTTGTTTTCCTTAACAAATCTGTTAAGTATATTTTTTTCAGACCAAAGGATACCAAGATTCTAATAGAGAAAGTAGGCACTGGTATTTTAGGGGCAGGAACAGGAATGCAGTAATTAGGAAGATTTTTTTAATATATTTTAAATATATTCAAATACCAACCAAATCCTAGTTGTCCTTCTCCAATAGGAATATTGAAATCTACATAGAGGAATTATTAGGATTATCTAGATTGGACAGTCATTTTTCCATAACCTTTAATTCATTTGTTAGCTTAAAGTTTTATCATCATCATAATAAAATTATTTAATAACTGCCCACATACAAATCTCTGGTCTCCAAGCTCACCCCAGTTATTGCAGGAGGAGAATGCCTGTGGCATACATGCCAATTTAATTTTCATTTTGATTGGCATCTCTACAAAGGGATTACTTCTACTAAACCCTCTGCTGATGGCAGTTGTAAATTAGTAAATTACTATACACTTGAACATCACCATTGACAATATGTCCTGAACACGATCAGTGGGAAAGGGAAGACAATTGGTTTACAAGCAAGAAATAAACAACTCGCAAATGTCCTTCAGAATATCCACATAGCACATTTTATTTCTCCCGATCCCCAGAAAGCTTCATGACCTATCAGTAATCAATATTTCACAGAAAAGTACACTCCTGGAGAATGGTTACATTGGAAGATCAACTTGTTGCCATGTGATTCAAAGTGTAGGGGCATAAAAATCCAAGGTTTTGTAAGTCCCCTCAGCTGAGGGGAAGTAATATGGCCTGGTAAGAAGAATTCAGCACCAGGAGTCACTTTAACCCCGATCTGAAGTCTGGCTTTATCCAATTTCATTCCCTGGCTTCCTGGCTCTTCCTCATCCTCCAAAATTCATCTTCAGTGAGATGGTTTTGTGTTTTCTTTTCTTTTTCTGAAACTGACCCCAATTCCTGCCCTCCTGCCCACAGAGTTAGCTGTGCCTTCTTTTGGGTGCCCGCAACACTCGGGACGTTTGGTACTACTCTTATAGTGCTTAATCACATTTGTGTTTTAGTTGTTTTCTTTACTTCTCTTTCTCCTCCACTTGAGGCCAGGGGCAACCTGGGATATGAAGTCAGAATGCCTGGATTTGAATCCGTTTGACTCCCCCACTTCCTAGTGCATGAACTCATTAACCTCTCTTTGCCTCAGCTTCTTCATCTGTAGAATGAGGATAAGCTCATGAGATTGTTGTATTAAATGAGTAAATAAGAGTACAGTACTTAGAATAGTGCCCGGGATATAGTTAGTGCTCAATAAATAAATTATAGCTATTAATACCTTTGCATCCTTCAGGGGTTAGCTCAGAACCTGGCAAATAGTTCACAGTCAACTCCGAACGAATGCATAAATGAATGCATTTGTCCTGGACAAATTCATTTAACTTCTCTTTCCTCAGATCTCTTGTCTAAAATGAGATTGTTAATTGAGCATCAATGCCCCTATTATGAAATCAGGTTCTAAAATTGCTTGAGGTCTTCAGTGGTTGCAGGAGAAGTTACTAAATAATTTCAATCTCTTTATACTTTTAGCTGTTTGTCAGAAGGGAGAAGTTAGAGCAAATTGGTTAGAATGGATACTGGAGAAACCCTTGATTGCAAAAGGATAGTCACGGGCTTCAGACCATGGAAGTGAATACACCGTGTGTAATATTTTTCTCTCTTTTGGCTGAACTAAAGCTTTCTGTAGCTGAAAGCAGATGGCACAAGAAAAGCTTACAGTGTGGAAAGCCAGTTTTCCCTGTATGAAAAGAACTGAAAGAATGGGGAATGCTTTAACTTCGTATCTCTGCTAAGTAGTGATGAAGATAAAGGCCAGGAAGTGTCCTTTGGGTCTCATAGCATCCATAGCCCCAGATTACCTGAGCCAGACGAGGTCCTGATGTCAAAGTTCTCCCTGGTCTGAGAAACCCAGAATGACATTAAGCAGTGATTTATCATCATTTAATTTTAGTGAGAAAGGAAGCGATGCTTTCTTTAAATAGCACTCTAAGAAATCATTGTTAAAAGTGTATGAAGTAATGCTCATAACTATAATAGGTCATATCTATTAGGCCATAGGCTAGTAGGTCATATCTAGTTTTGTTTGTTTCATAATTCACTTTTGTTTAAAAAAAGAAAGAAAAAACATAACTGAGTTGAAAATCATGCTATATTCCATCTTTTCCTGTTACCCCAGCCAAGAGATAGCCATATCCAGGCACCACTGTTCAGCGACCTAAATTTTAGACGTAGTGCCAAGGAGGAAAAAGTTGTATTTAAAGGGCTTGCTTTGTACGCATAATTGGCTGAAGATCCTTAGTTTAAACACTGGCACTGCCACCTGTGTACAGGCCAGGAAACCATAGATATATCACTTAGCCTCTTTAGACTTCACTTTTCTCATCTGTAAAATGGCAATAATGATAATACCTACCTTACAGATTGTTGTAAGGATTAAAGAAAATAGTGTTACAGCACTTAATTTGCTTGTCCAATTATAGCCACAGTATTGATTGAGCGTTATCACCATTTGAAACCCGGTTTTGGCAAAAAAAAAAAAAAAAAAAAAAACCTTAAGCAGAGTGGAGAGTTGAAAAACCATCTAGGGCATCTGCGCAGTTCTCAGGTGGATCATGGACTTGTCTTTCATCCCCTCCATAGAATCTGGAGGATACCATTTCCTCCAAATTCAGCAGGTCCTCCTGCCCAAATCCTGGTTGGCGCCTGAAAAGAGATGTCTTAGGACTCTTAATCCTGAGAGAGCATTGAAGTAGTTTCCCATTATCTCTGCTCCTTTAAAAAATGACAACTGTTGATAGACAATTGGTAGAAGCAGTGCCATTGGCAATCCAGAGTTCCTTATGCTGGTTGCGAATCCCGCCCCCTTATGCTAAGTAATAATGAACATTAGATCATTTGCAAACACTGCATTCCCTTCCTCAATCTTGAGTTTAGGTCATCTTCCTCAAGAAATCCTATTTCCTGAAACAGATTAGATCCAGAAAAATTACTGATTGTCTGCTTTTGCCTCAATTCCTCCATCATTTTTTTCCCTAGCTTTTTTCATTTAGATTACTTAGTTCACCGGGCAAGAAATGAACCCAGTGTTACAGATATTTTGCCTCTGAGTCTTGCACATTTTTAGTCTGCCATAAATGTTTCATCGTAGAAACACCTCATTTATGTTTGCTAGCCACCAGTCAGTTCATAAAATAGCAACGGTTCCTTCAAGATCTTCAAATATTATTGATTAAAACTGAATCAAACTCAAAGAAGTTGGTGCTTTTGTTGGCTCTGAATGGTCTGTCACCACTGAGGCAACCCATTTGGTTAAGAATGAATTTATTGTATCTACAAAGTATTTCCCACAAGTTGGACGAGAGAAGCTTTCAAAAATGGGTGTGACTGCCTTGACCCACAATGCTCCAAGTTCACCCAGTATGATCTTCCAAAGGCAAAGGCACTAGTTATCTCCATGCCCCATCAGACAGGCCCTTCAACTTTCTCAGTAATGGTGTTGCTGTCCCTCTTCCCATGACCACTTCTTGGTTGCAGGTCATGGGTATATAAATAGTAGTGTGGTTTTTATGACAGAATGAGAGCCTCGAGGGACATCAATCCACATACCCACTGAGATAGATAAGTTTTCTGTTGTATTCCTAAAAGCTTCTACAGGAGAATCAGCAATTAATTATGGCAGTTAACAACCCTTACTGAAAAGAATGTTTTCCTCGTACAAAACTTTAAATCCCCATGTATTGGAGCTTAGGCTCATTTCTTGTCTTCTCTCCTAATGATCAAGAGAGAAACCTCCACCCCAACAAGCTGATATTTTTCTCCAGGTTTTCTTGATTAAATGATCAAGCAGGTAATCAGAGGCCTTGAACTCTTGATGTTGCAGCTGCTATGGCTAATTAAATGACAAAGAGCTGAATTCATAGATATGATTAATACTATCAGGGTGCTTTATGGTTTTAATGTTCATAAATTATGACTGAACAATGAAATTTTTATGTGGGTTATAGGATTTTTCTTCTTCAGGATTAGAATTAATTAGTGTGTTCCCAATTGATTTCAAGTGTAAACTAGAGGTGACTTCAGTAAATTCTATGGCTTAAGTATTTAGAGAATGATCTCAGAGAGAGGACATAGCGAAGCCCAAGCCATCATCCTAGTGCAATGCAAGCCTAGGTTTCCCTGGCTTTTCATTCTGAATGCAAATCAGGAGAACCAATCAATTTCTTTAAAAATGGTTATGGAGACCTTTGTTTCTGAAGCACAATTCCCCCAAATGATCTGACTAGGAGACACTCTTTGCCAGCTAATAAATGTGTCAGGTTACGTTACAGAATACAGTAGTCACTCTTTCTGTCCCTGGAATTCCAGTGTGACATTGACAAGACTTCTTTAAATTGCATTTATCTTCCTGCTTGAAGTGGCAAGAGCCTTTGCTAATTGCTTTTCTCTAATCTCTTCATTTATATTTCTATCCAGTCGTTCCTCTGGGCTTTTGGACATAATTAGATAGACCACGAAAGGTGGTCTTTGCTGCCCAGTCTCTTCAATACCCCCTCTGCTGCTCTGCTCAGTTAATGGCGAGATCTGGTGTAGCTTGACGTTGGTGCACTTGAACCAGCCTCCCTTTCCTCCCTTTGAGGTCATCCTCAGCCCGGACCTGGTAAGCGGTCACTCAGATGTTTTGGTGGACTGTTATAGTGAAGATGGAGAGCAAACTGGCAAGTGGCTCCGATTATGTTTATCTGCACAAAGGAAGGGTGTTTGAAATCTCTCATTTTCAGAGTTTCAGAAAGACAGCCAATTCCTTCCTGCTCAAAAAGTACTGAGGCTGCTCCTGATTAGGCTGTCCGAATTCTCTCATTTTTACTCATCACAGTCAGATCTGTTTGGGATTCTGTCTCTCTCCTGGAGATGCCTCTTGAGAGCAGGTCCCTTCAGCTTCTCTACAGCTCATCTGAGGCCTGCCAAAAGAGATTGGCAGAGAACGATCAGCATTCTATGCTCTGATAACTCACATAACTCTCCCTTAAAAAGAATGCTAAAACCTAGTTCTCAAGTGAACCCATGAGAAATGTAGCCAAAGAGACTTCTGTATTTTTCTTTGGAATCCAATTTAGAGTTTATGTTCCGGTGGGGTGGGAAAAGGGAGAGAAGCATCATGCGAGGAATATAAAGAGGTGGGAGGAACATATACAAAAAAATCATAGGTTCCCAGAGCCAAAAGACTTTAAGGAACATCTCATCCAGAGGTGTGCAAATGTTTTGTTTTTAGCAGTGGAATCATTTTATTTTTATTTTTTTCATAAGAAATCATACAACGAGCCCCAGTATATAAAAGAGTCTAGGTGCTATGGTTGAAACATGGTAAGGGAACTTATACCACCTCCATGTACTCTTAGGGCTCTGCAGAATACAATTTGAAAGTCATGGCTAAAGACTTAAAGATAGGAAAACTGAAGCCCCAGCAGGAGAAATGACATGCCCAAGGTCACACAGCCAGTTAGTGGCAGAGATGGGATTAAAATGTATGCCTCTGTCACCCAGGCTAGAACTCTCTGTGAGTTGAGTTGGAGAAAGGAGCTACGGATGCTTCCTTCCTGAAAGTGGTCCAGGAGAGAGCTTGGTGGGCAGTGCAGTGCAGAGGAGGTCTGGGAGGAGCAAAGGCGAGTGGACCCACCCAATGTAGAGGAGTTAGGAGCCCTGGAGTTAAGCAGAGAGAATTGAAACTACGAATCTGGAGGAGATCCCAGGAAGTTCCATAGCAAAGGTACAGTGTGAACTGGTAGGAACAGAGCAAGACAAGAGAAAAAGGTGCTTTGAAAATTAGTGTCAAAGGAAAGTTCTTTATTCTTCCTCCCACTAAAATGCCATACTACTGGTCTAGAGTGGCAGTAAGGCAGAAAAGAAAGGCAAAATGTGGTTGTCTAAGGTGGGCTGCAATTCTTTCTTTTATTATGGCTTCCTAAAATAAATGGGGATTTTTCAGTTCTCCCTTGAGGATTTGAGAGTTATATTCACTCTCTTCTCTGAGTTTAGAAGCACCTGAGAAATACACATGAGAGTGAGAAATGGATCAAAATATCTGCTTAATTAATGGTTAAGCTGATTGCACAGTATGATTTGGACTCCAAGTCAAAATGATTTTCCTTCACTTTCTCCCTGGATGATCCCCCATCTGATCACAGGCCTCTGTGAGTTCTCTTACTGGAGGAGAGAGGAGAATGCATGGGGTCTGTAGGCAGACAGATCACAGAGAGTTAGAGGCCCCTATCTCCAGCCTCCCCAATCATGTGTCATTTCTTTTCCTGTCCATGGAGACGAAAGAATAAAGGGGGCAATATAAAAAGGCAGAAGTGCATTTTATGGGCTGACGGAAACATGTGGCAGGGAGAGAGTCTGGTTCCGCTATACCCCTCATTTTTCAAGATTATACAAATTAATTGGGATTAATCTGTAATCTGTAAATTAATCTGTAAACACCCATAGAATCATCTAGTTATCAGCTTTGGCCCGGTGGTTCTATGAGCTCAGGGCATAGAGTTTAATTCTTTAATTTATAAAAACAAAAGCTGAGGGTGGTGGATAGGGGTTAGTAACAGAGCTGATGTCTTTACATGTTTGTCTTTGCAACTTTGTAATGATGTGTCCCCCTCCTCATTATATATTCCTGAAGTCTTCTCCACATCTGTTTACCTCCAGTACCAACCTCAGAGTGGCCATACCAGTAATCCTCCAGGCATCCTGAAAATACCTTAGGAATGGTGTTTGCAGAAGCAGTGAGTGCTCTCCCGGTGGAGAAGTGGAGGAAAGAGTGTAGGAAACCCCTCCTCATTTCGTCACTACCATCCCCTCATTCTCCCCAAGTTCTCTCCCTTGCCTGAATCAGAACTTCGTCCTTCTTTAGCTTTTTCACGTCTGCTTTGCTTCAGGGTCCTAAGAGAGAAGCAAGAGGAGAGAAAAACAAAGGCCCTTGGGGTTGGTGCTCAGCAGAAGGTAAAATCATGCAGAGTGAGTAGGAACCTCCTAACTCTCTATCCCACACTCCAAATATTTGGCCCTGGTCAGAGCTTCTTCTGATCCCTCTTTTGATGAGATTATTTCCCTTCATGGTACTTGGAATTTGAGTTGCATACATTTTGAGCCAGGAAACATCCTCCTATCCTTCAGAATCAATATAAATCAGTCATTTGTTAATTACTTTCAAGAAACTTTTATTGAACATAAACTATGTGACAGGAACTGTGCCAGAAGATGGGAATATAGTGGTGACCAAGTCCCAGTTTTCGAGGTGTTCAAAGTCCAGTGGGAGCAGACGGGGGTTTTTCCCCCATGAATTCAAGTCTGAAGAAGTGGACACTTGAATTGCTTTGAGGTGCTAAAACTCTCTCCTACCTTGTCCTCCCCTTTCTTTTGGGAAAACCAAAAGCACCAAGGAGTAGACTATCCTGCAGGGAATTTCAGACCGGTTGGCATCATTCTCCTGTAACTATCCATCTCAGCCCCTGCAACCTTCACCCCAGGCTGCCTTTGCAGACTCATACTAGTGCTTCTTATAGGGCAGGAGACATTTCAAGATTGGGGAGAAGTGGAAGGGCAGGTGGCAGCAGCTTCCCCTGTGGAACAATGAAATCTACAGAAGGGTCAGGCGATTCAGCTCTGATGGGCTAAGAAGCCTGAACGAGTTTCCTAGTTAGGAGCTTAGGCAAGAAAAAGAAGGGCTGGAGTCTGGGCATTTGGTTTTGCATCTGCATCAATTCTGAAAAGATCTGGAAGGGGGTGGAGGTCCAGTAAAGAGAGTGTGGTGGCAGCTCCAAGATAAAGCAGCCCTACTATCGGGGGCTTCCTTTTTGGCATCAGAAATTAAGTAAAATAGTAAAACAATTGTATCTGTTTGAAGGTAGAGATGTGGGTGGACCATTCTCTTTGTTGCATTCTTGACCTCAAAACTCCTCCTTTCTTCTTCTCCAGATTAAACTATAGAACAGGGAAAGGACAGAAATTGTGAATAGAGTGAGGCGAGCAAAAAGCCAGACTTGATTCCTGAATTGGAGGGAGGGGAGGCTGCCTGAGCTTGAGGAGCAGGAAAAAAAAAAAAAAAAGAAGTTAGGAGATTGGAGATGGGCCAGAGCTTAAAAAAAGAGGCTCGACTCTGCATTTCCCCAATACTGCTTACGGTACACGACCCCAGCTCTCTGCTTGGATCCCAAACCCAAACGGAATGATGAGGGGCCGCAGAGGTAAAACAGGGTACTGACCGCACAAATTGGCCTGAAATGAAAAGTCAGCAAAAACCACTGGGTGGCAGCGTGGTGTGCGAGCGCAGCTCTGCAGTGCCTGCTGCTGCTGCTGCTGCTGCTGCCGCGGAGGCTGAACACGTCTGGGAGCCCTGGCCTCTCTCCTGAATGGCTACAAGTGTCGCCATGAGAAATATCTCAGCGGGGGTGTCTGTGGGTGGGGATGTTGTGAGTCCGAGCCTGGGGCAGGGGGCTGGCGAACTTCCCAAGGGCTCCTGCCCGGGTGTAATCTGGCCAGCTAAGAGTCAAACACTAACGAAACACCCTACCCCGCCATCCCCCATCTCCAAGCAACCCCCGGCTCCTCCAACCCAACTACCTCATCCTGGTGCCTCCTCCATCACTGTTTCCTCCCGAAGCTCCTTTCGGGAAGAGGAGGGGAGAAGGATTTGGGCGAGGTGGCAGTGCCTAATTCCCTACAGGTGTTACCCCAAGCGGTCCACCGAGGACTTAGGGGGTGGGGCGGGTGGGGGCGGCCGGCGGCCCGGAGCCAGCGGGCTGGGCTCCGGGAGGGAGGGGCCTCCGGGGGAGGGGGCCTCGAGGAGGCCGTCGCGCTCTTCCGGAGGGTGCCTGCAGCGACTGAATTCCTGTGCTGAGACTGTGCCGCGCCCAGGGCAGCAGCAGCAGCAGCAGCAGCGAAGATGCGAGGCCATTACCTGTTTGATCCCCGTCGGAAAGCTGGCATGGGCCAACTTTTCCCGATTGTCAGACCAAGAAGTTGCAAGGACTAGTCGGAGGCTCGGAGGGGCCAGGGCGAGGGCGCGCTCCCCTGCGCGCTTCCTCCTTCCCTCCTCCCTCCAGCCGCCCGCGCTCCCGGCCTCTCTCCGCCCGCGCTCTCTCCCTCCGCCCGCCTTCCTCCTCTGGCCCCCTCCGCGGCACAGGGCGGGGGGTGCCGCGAAACTCCGACCCGAGCCACTTGGACTTGCACAGTGTCCTCGGGGCGCAGGGGCCGAGCGCACGCAGTCGCGCAGCTCTGCCTCCGCCTGCCAGTCTCGCCTGCGATCCCGGCCCGGGGCTGTGGCGTCGGCTCGGACCCTGGCAGCCAGCAGCCCGCGTGGGAGCCGGACCATCGCCGGAGGAGCTCAGACGGCATGCTGAGCCCCCTCCTTGGCTGAAGCCCGAGTGCGGAGAAGCCCGGGCAAGCGCAGGCTAAGGAGACGAAGGCGGCGAAGGCGCGAGACCGAGCGGGCGAGCCGCGGAGGAGCGGGAGGAGGAGGCGAAGCCGGAGAGGGGTAGCAAAAGAAGTGGTGGTGGTGGGCGTCGTGGCTATGGCGGCGGCTATCGCCAGCTCTCTGATCCGTCAGAAGAGACAAGCCCGCGAGCGCGAGAAATCCAACGCCTGCAAGTGTGTCAGCAGCCCCAGCAAAGGCAAGACCAGCTGCGACAAAAACAAGTTAAACGTCTTTTCCCGGGTCAAACTCTTCGGCTCCAAGAAAAGGCGCAGAAGGAGACCAGGTCGGAAGGGGCTCTTGGCCGGTTTTGGGTTTTTTTTTTCATACTTTACGAGCGTGGAGGGGCTGGAGGGCGTGTATGTAAGCGTAGGTGAGTTTGTCGGTGGCCCATGTTGTGCGGATGTGGCCACCTAGCCAGTGTGCGTGCGTGGGCTGCGATTGCTTTCTCGCCTCCTTCGTAACAGTAACAGGCTTGCTGCATTGCAACTGCTGTGGGACAGGCGCAGAGCCTGGGGCCATACCCTGCCCAGGAGGCGCGCCCTCAGTTTCAGACGTGCCACATGTGTACATGCCCGTAGGCTCTGGGCTGCCGTGAACCAGACATGGCTGTCGTGTGCGTGTGGCGTGGAAATTGCAGGCGTGGAGCTGGACAGACACCACTGCCCCCCAGGAGAACCCGGGGAATCCCTTCCTTGCCTTTATCCCTGCAAGTCTGACCCTTACCCTCCAGCTTCTACCCCGAGGGACGTGGACTTGCGCTATCTAGGCATTCTGTTTCTTTGATCACTTTTAAGCTTATGAGGACAGACTTGACTTGTGGTGCAGCTTTGAAATATTTGTTGGAGAGGGGGGAGTGGATTCCTAGAACCTTATGGCAAAGAGCTTCGTGATCTTGTCAGACTGGTAAAACTGTGGTTACTTGCTGCTAAAATGCAAGATTGAAGAGAATTTCAACTCATAGCCTTTTGAACCTATTCAGTGATAAGAGTAGCGAGGTATTCTGGTGCCAGGGGAAATTCACACAGCTCTAGGTGTCAGGTTGCGTCAAGGTAGACCTTCACGTGAACATGCGGCTTATTGGGCCATTCTTAACCAAGTGAATCCTTCACGCTATTTTGTTCCTTTTAACTAGATAAGTATTACGGAATTTAAGACGTCTTCATCATCTGTTATTTCTCTATTTGTGTTCTACACACCCTGGAATGCAAACGCAGACATACCTGTTCTGTTTGCTGGAAGTTTTTAAGGCATTAGCTGTAAATTAGACTTGTTTTAAAAAGGCTTAAGCTGTTTCAAAGCATGATTGTGTGGCCCGAATAATCACATAAATATTATTTCAATGCAAGTGTCTGTGTTAAGGAAAAGCAAATTTTGGATAACGTGGCTGTTATTGGTAAATTAGGTACTTTATTAATCTATGGTGATTCATAATTGAAGATCATTTTAACTGAGAACATATTTTGGATAATCATATTTCTGACATTAAATTTGAAAATAAGTATGAACTAATCTTCTTTCCTCCCCACCAACAAAAGCCCTGATCGTTTTGCACCCATTTTCCCCCAAGGATAATTAATATGATAGGGTATGGTAATGGTGGTTTTATTCTCCCCTCCCCCCTTTTTTGTATCGCAGCTCAATATTCTAAATATAAGTCTTTTGATGAGATTCCAGGTTATTTATGCACTTTCAACATTCTTAGAATGGAGGGGACTATTTATTCAAATTTTGGTGATTCTGAAGGAAAACTAGTGTGTTTTTGGTCCCTGGTTGGCAAACCACTCTAAATTATCTTTGTATTTCTCCTTTTCCTTCCACATTAAAAGTGGCACATTGTTAAAAGGCAGAATATGCCACTTGCCAACCCATTCCGAATGCTCAATGAGATAGCGTGTCCTTTGCTTACAAAGAGTGGTACTCTATCAGAAACTGTAGCTGCTGTCAGAAGCTGTAGGGCTTTACCAGTGTTACGGGGTAGAAATCAAATGTTTCTTCAGTTTGGAGATTTAACTGAAACTTGGAGTTTGTTTTCTTTCTTTCAGAGGATTCTTTAAAAGTGTGGTTTGACTTTTTCCACTCAAATTTGTAAAGGAAATTACAATTTTGATTTCTGAGTCTTTTCAACTGCCTATGCACAACTTATCAATTGATCCAAACCATCATTCTCTTTGCAGAGCCTCAGCTTAAGGGTATAGTTACCAAACTATACAGTCGACAAGGCTACCACTTGCAGCTGCAGGCAGATGGAACCATCGATGGCACAAAAGACGAGGACAGCACT
The DNA here is from genome assembly GCF_020826845.1 of Diceros bicornis minor. Taxonomy (NCBI): domain Eukaryota; kingdom Metazoa; phylum Chordata; class Mammalia; order Perissodactyla; family Rhinocerotidae; genus Diceros; species Diceros bicornis. The sequence goes on along the minus strand of NC_080781.1, from coordinate 125,880,719 downwards.
TACAGTAAGTGACTGCAAAATAAATAGTATATCCCAGCATGTTGTTGACATTGTTTTTTCTTTCTTTCTTTTTTTTAAAAATAAACAGCTCTTGCTGAATCCTAAAGTGAATGTAAAATATAGTTGTACTATATCATCCTGTTTATGCAGGTGCACCTCAATGAAATTGAACATGAAAATATCTAAAATAGTGAACTATAACAAATAATGTTGACACTATCTGAAGAGCAATCCAAATGTCATCTCCATGGTAATCTGGATAGATTTATGCTGTCCTTTGGATTTTATTACTTTTTTCCCACAGAAAATTTACTCACCCACACAGTGATCCTGAAATAGCACCTTATCTCTACTCTTAAGAACCCTTCTCATCCCAAGAGAGAGGAGTGGTTTCATGTCATGAGAATTCATCATTACAAGCTTTCACTTCTGCTCCCCCCTCCATACACACTGATAACTCTGGGACTAATTGGGATTTTAACATTGAGATACCTCCACAGGTGGGTAAAGAGATTACTATTAGTGCTTTATTTTTAACCATGGTTTAAGTAAAGACCAAATTGGAGACCATAATGGTGAACTGAAAATGGAAACACGTCAAAATAAAGTCAGTTTTGTTTCTAGTTATTGAAGTAAGGTGATGCCAAGATGTTACATAACCTTTTATTACACATGCTTGGTTTATTTGGAGTAATAAAAACATAAACTCACAAATAGTGAAACCCTTTCTTCAATGATAATAATTGGTGTTTTCTTGCAATTTACAGATTTCTGCAGACCTATTAAATGTGCCGTGAGGCTAAAACCCCTAGTTCTCACAATTCATTCTCTATTTTCCCTAATTTATATTACATTTCTCTCAGATTTTGATAATTTCCGAGAAATATTCCCATTGTTAGCGAAGGAAACAGTCAAGGAAAGCTGGTCTCAATGCTAACAAATCCTCTGCAACATTTATAGAGATGCTTGGCTATAGACAGCAAAGCCGTAGACAAGGGTCCCAATGTTAAATGTTAAAGAGTTTCACACCTTTTAAGAATTCTTCCTGGATTGATGGCCAGGCTATGACCTCAAGAGGAAGTCCCCTTTAATTACCTTGAAGAAAGCTCTGTTGGTACCTAGGATGAAAAACATTCATACTAAATGGTTCTTCACTGTTTTGTAAAATGCTATGTTAGTGTTGGGATATTAAAGTTCTACAATGAATATCCTAGGTGTTCTTTTATGCATGCTCTTCTATTTGAAAAAATTAGTCAAGTGTAACTAGATGGTTTTACCATAATTATGTAACAGACATTAGTACATGGTGATCAATAATAAAACATTCCCATAAGTTGTAGGTACAAATCAGTGTTTAGGGAAGGAATTAGGGGGTGTAATCTGCTCTGTTTTCCAAAGTGCCTCAGCAAAATGGATTCTTTGGGCATTATTGAAAGGAAGTTCATGATTAGCTTCTAATGAGCCCCACCCAGTCAAATTCCCCCCCACCCCCCATTTTTAACATCTTCTCCACATCGAAATCAGAGAAAAAATTATTTTGGGTCCAGTGTTCACATGTGTTTCCTGAAAAGGAAAAATAAAGAAAAAAATAGACAATTCATTTGCTGTGCTTTATAAACAGCGATATGCAAAATGCATCAAGATCACACTGTATGTAGTCATTTTAGGATATACATGTACACACACACATATATAGATACACACAGACACACACATATATGTATGTAAATCAAGGCTCCATTTCTTACTATGGAGCTTTAAAATCATGTAGCAGCTTTACTCTTCAATTCCTATATATGCATAGCTTCTGCCTTTGGTTGTCTTATAACTCTGACTGATATGCATGGCATTTCTGTGTATAATGATATTGTAAGACCTTTAAAGAGAATAGCCAGAATCTATGTTTAGGGGAAATGAAGTGATGAGAGGTAAGTCAACCGACGGTAAGTATTACCATAACATGAAGCATACAAATGAAAAGTATCTGAAAAGAAATAGCAAGTCTGTGGGGCTTGATTCTTCCCCTAATGTCAGCTGTGACCAGAGGCCAGGGAACTAGCTTATCTTCCCAATTGAGGATATTATAGGGCATCAGTCATCATGAAATAAGAATGTTTAATGATTAAAATGATCATCATTAAAATGGAAGTCCAACCATGCAAATTTATCTTTTTCTTTTTCCTAAAGCCAAGCAATTTTCCTGGCATTAATTGATTAATTACTTTAAATGAGTGGAACATGAATACAGGTTGTTTTTTTTCCATCTATTGGTCTTTCATTTATGTAATATTTCCTTAATATGTATTCCTGTTATTATGTTTATATTTTTCTTATTTGTATTAGTTTTTAGTATTTTTCGTTATATTTTTCCCATTTAGTTCAATTTGATTGATTTTATATTTTAATTCTGACATGGTAAGCACCATCATGATAAAACAAATCAGTCCACATTTACCCAGATACATCTATTTCTAAAAACATATGTTTGATATTGTGCATTTAAGCTGACCTTAGGTAGTTTTATCACAATGGTAAATGTCAGTCCAATAAAATCTCACCGTGAGCAAATCAGCCATTGTAAATTATGTATTGTCCCCTGTAAAGGAAAAGATGATACACAGTTCATGGCAGCAGTTTTGTTATATCTGCCTTGGGTGCAGTGAGGGCTATTTGAAAAGAATAGGCCACTTTCCCGTTAAACCCACAGTAGTGTTACCAGTTCAACGTGTGAAGTCTTTCCAATCTACATAAAAATATACTTTATTAATTACTCCCTTTGAGAAATTGACCTTAGCCCAACTGATGAAGGATGGCCTCTGGGTCGTATTCAGCAAACATTGAGTATCAACTATGTGCACATCTCTGAGAAAATGATCCCTTCAAGGTAGAAGGAGTTTAATTGTTTTTATGTAGACAAAACAGAGAACAAACAAGAAACAAAGACCCTTTTATTTATTAAAAGCTTCTTCAAAATTTTGATGGAAATGGAAGAAGAGATTTTAGGCATTTAATTTGGTTTAGATACACAAATGAAATAAATTGTTTTCTTCTCATGTTTAGAATATTTTCATCCTGATCAAAATAATATCTTAGGTCCATGAAGAAGTGCTCTAGATTTAGAGAAACATTGATTCTGTCCAAACTCACCTCTGATATAATTTCTTTGTATTTTTATCTGGAAAGACCGTTCCTTTAGACAGACTTTAAACCAACCCAGTTTATGATCTATGTTGAATGTCTAAAGAAAAGAAAATATTGGACTAGTATGACCAACCATTCTCCCCTTTTGCTACTCTCTTCATTGTTTTGTTTTAGAGTGGTGTCTTGTGTTTTTGAATCGGGCTTCATAGAAATTTATGATACATAGTGAAAAATTCAGGTTCTACTAAATAGTTAATACCATTATTCAGGAATAGATAATCCCAGGCATGGATTACTGATGTTCTTTGCTTCTCTTCCTCCTTCTGCTATCTGATGTTTGGAATTTGAGCCGTTTATTGTTTATTGCTCATTAAAACCCACCTCAGAGAGTGGTTGGGGCACATGGTGAAAATCAAATTTCTCTCTCTCTCTCTTATTTTTGCTTGTTTCAAGCTGCATTAAGAGAACTAAGGAGGTTCAGAATATTGTAAAAAATGAAGTTCCAAAAACAATTCTGAATTTCGTTTATCATTCTTGGTCATCTATTACTATGACTAAACTAGGATTCAGACGTGTTGGTGTTCTATTTGTCTAGTGGTATGTAGTGGTATAGCTTTAAAACCAAACCCATATGGAGGCTTTTGTTTGGTTTATTTGGTTTTTTAGATCTCAGAATTTTAAAACTATGAGCTTTTATATAATAGGATTGTGATCTATTACATTCCAAAAAGATAACATTATTGTGTTTTCACCATACAGATTGCTATCAGTCCACAAATATGTGTTGAGCACTTGCTGTGAACAAGGTATTATCATCACAGAGATATATCATATACGTGACATGCTCAAAGATATCAGACTTCTTCCCCGTGCATTGCATTGTCAAATATAGCATGAGATTCTGGCTTGCAATCTGTGCGATTACTTTCCTTTACCTCACATAACAGAAGGGCACAGCTTTTAATATGATGAGTATTGAATGAAGTGCCATCAGTGGCATGTGGTATAAACACTTGTATTTTGAACTGTACAATATGTCCTAGCTCCTCTTTGGTAACACCCTGATTTTAAGGGAAAGATACATTGTAGGCTCACCAAGGAATATTTAGTTCTTCACTAATATTTCTCATCCATATTACCACACCCACTACAGCAGAATATATATACACCAAGATAAGAGATCTCAGAAAAACTATTCTTACCCATGGGGTGACTCCTTTACATTTTTGTTCACAGAAATGATAGCAGACCAATTTATCATTCTCAATAAACTTACAAACAAAGGCAAAAATCATTAACATTGGTCTATGACTCTTGAGAGAAAGGTACACAGGCTATTTTCAAAAGATGTGTGTGGCAAGCACTACGTTTTAAAAATGTACCGTTTTATTTTTATTCATGGTGTAGGAGGGAGTAGACAGCTGGTAGGGGGAGGTCGCCCACTGGTTTTCTCCAGTGAGTGGTGTGTGATTGTGAGGAGAGCCTGGGTGTAAGTTTCACGCAGTCAAACCTTCAAATGGAGAAATGAAGGCCTCTTTGGCACCACCCGGCTGCCCTCTTACAACTACCCCCCCCCCCAATTAAATAAATAAATAAATAAATGTCTCAAGTTCATTATTTTTATTCCTATAACCTTTGCTCCTGGAGATTAAAAGCTAGGAACCCTCTCAACCCTATCTTGGAAAATGTTGGTTCTTTAAGAAATACTACTCCGGGAACATAAGAGTACAAAATGACTATTTTTCAAGTCCTGTATTTATTTTTGGGTTGCTGCATTGGAAATAATGCAGATCATTTGGATGAGGGAGTTGGACTAGTGTCTTTTCTAAGATTCGAGGAATCTCTCCCCAACTGGTAGATGGTAACTGTGTCTGTAAATTTCAGCAGTTATCCAGGGGAGCAGTTTAAAACCTTAGTTTGTTGAGGCTAAAGCTATTTAATGCATAGACCAAATCCTGAATCTTTCCAGAAGCATCAAGATTTCCAACCTCCAACACTATACAAACCATGGAATTGTCTTCCATTTTCTCTAGGGTCTTTGAGAATATGGAGTTATAGCCTCAGTTGTGTGACTGCAACTACAAATCAAGTATACGAAAAAGTAGAAGAGGCCCTATCTATCTGAATGTGTATAATTCTATATCTGTCTATTCTTGCCAAACACACATTACTTTTGGAGGACTAGACAGTCCTGCTGGAAACATTGAAAAGCTGTGGAATTCAGAATTATAACATTGTTTTCACATTCTTTTTGATTTCAGCTCTGTTTAACCTCATCCCTGTGGGTCTTCGCGTGGTGGCTATTCAAGGAGTTCAAACCAAGCTGTATTTGGCAATGAACAGCGAGGGATACCTGTACACCTCGGTAAGCCTTTCACTGTGTTCATGTTTTGACTATTCTAGTTTTCATCTGATATGAAATAAAATATGCTGCATATGTGTCATCATTGCAGAATTCTGTGATGCGAGGAAGAGTGTTCTTGATGGAAATATCTCATTGGAAAAGACAAATTAACTTGCAGTGAAAATTATTACTAATTAATCATTTGAAGCTAACATTTTTGATATAAGATCAAAGATCCACTAAACACTTTTGCATACAATGACATTTGGATTATTATTTTATGTAACATATAATGCTCTGTCTTGCTACCTTGCTTTGCAGCTGTGGGAAGCAAAGCTATTTCTATAACTCAGTTCAACATATATTTATCCATGTTTACTCCTAAAGAAATTAATGAGACCTCTTCCTCAGATCAACTCTAGGACATAACAGTTCTAGAAGTGTTTCTAATTCTTATCCTCAGTTCAATTAGGTCACAATTGCTGTCTGCCTCAACTTTAAATACTATTTTTTCATCAAGTACAGTTCAACCTCCCCTTACATACAAATTTCTGCTTGGTTTTTTCTTACAATAGTGAACAGAGTAAAAAATGGAACTTTTTTCAAGAAATTTATAAACAATGTAGACAACAATTGACAACTCATTTAGGAACATGGGGCCTAATTAAGCTTTTAAGAAATTTTAGCATTTAAATGTAGGCAGAAATGGTACAGTACCAGGGTTAGGATTTCATTCTTTTTTTTTTTTTTTTTTTTTGTGAGGAGATCAGCCCTGTGCTAACATCTGCCAATCCTCCTCTTTTTTTGCTGAGGAAGATTGACCCTGGGCTAACATCTGTGCTCATCTTCCTCCACTTTATATGGGACGCCGCCACAGCATGGCTTGCCAAGCAGTGCGTCGGTGCGCGCCCGGGATCCGAACCGGCGAACCCCGGGCCGCCGCAGCGGCGGAGCGCGCCCACCTAACCACTTGGGCCACCGGGCCGGCCCCCGAGGATTTCATTCTTAACAGTAGATCTAGTTACAGATTACAGGAGACCACTTTTTATATGAATATTTTTTAATCTCTGTTTTGAATTTCATGTATTTTAAGAAAATGATAGGATATTAAAAATGGAGAAAATTTCTTGCCAAACTTCCTACTCGATAGCCTTAAAGGAAGCTATTACCATGACTATAGAAATCTATTCCTCAAACTGCAAAAGTGGTTACTGTTAACCACTCTTGCTCTCACCTGTTCCCGGAATTTACTTCAGAACCGGGTGTGTAGAAAGACTCTTGGCAGACATGGTGGAAACCATGGCATAACCCTGTTTTTCAGAGGTCAAGAAGGGAAAGAGAGGTGAGAGAAGAATAAGACCACAAAGGGCTCATTCATTTGGTAAACCAGATAGTCCATTTAATGTTATGATAAAAGATTAATTATCAGCATAATCCTCAAACCCTGGTCACTCTCAGCATTCCTAGCAGGCCATTGTAGCCGTCTTATTGTTTAATAAATGCAGAGGTTTTCTTCTTTTTACAAATGAAAGATTTGGGTTTATTGCAAACTTCATGAAATCTGTCACTTTATTGATACATTGCTATTATTATAAATGATAGGAAAGGGGATTTGTTTTTCAGATTTGTGCATTAAGGTAAGATATTTTAATAATGAAGGATTTTAATTAACCTCATTTACATCAGCAGACTACCTCAACAGGACTAGATGCAAAGGTAGGTTTTTAATAAAATAGATGACTGCTTTCTGAAACTACTATGCAAATATGGGAAGGAAATGGAATATACTGGGCATACTTTTGAGAAGGTAAATACCAGGTGGCATAGGAAATAATTACTGGTAAAGCATTCAGAATTTCACTGAGTTGTGGTCATCATTGTGGTACCAGGATGAGAAAGGTTGATTTAAAAAAAAAAAATCTTACAACAATGAAATTAAAAAAAAAAAACATTTTGGGAATAATAGTGTTTAAGTTAGAATGAGAAAGTCATGTAAGTTAGGTAACATGTCAGGTGCCCCCACTCAAGAAAATTAGGGCATTCAGTATTACATTTAGGAAACTGATGTCAAAAATTCATAGCCTACCATTCAAGTTGACCATTATTCCCGCAAATACGTAAATGTCAGTGTGAATTCATTTCTTAGGAAGGCTTCCCCGGGAAATCAGCCTTGTAGATTGATGAACTTCCTTTACATGATGGGCAGGCCAATAGACAGCAAAATGTGGGGCTCTTTGTATGCATTTCCTGTTAAGGAAAAGAGATCTTAAGAAAGTGTTTTCTATTAAGGAAAAGAAACTATGTTTTTATTAAGGAGGAAAGATGTCTGGTTGATAATCCTAGAGTTCATATAGGGAAAAACTATCCAAATTAATCTGCTCCAGGAAAGAATCTGAATCTTCTCCAGGATAAATTTTCCAGTTCTTCCCATTACTCCTTATTGATCATGGTTTGGAGTCCCTTCACCATGTTGATCACCATCCTCAGTTGGCGCTCCATTTTGTTATCATCTTATTTAAAGTGTGGTGCCTAGACTCTATTAGGATAGCGTCTGTCTTAATGACTTGAGCAACTTGTGTTGCTGTAACCAAAAAGCTAGATGAAATATCATGCCTCTTCAAAAAGAGAAAGTAACCAAAGAGAAAGTCTTACTCTTCGCTTATATAAAACCATGGCAGTTCTGCTACTGAAATACTGTATATAGTTTTGTTAACTGCCACGTAACAAAGAGGAAATAGGATTGGACAGTGACCTAAGGAGGAAGTAAAAATAAGGAAAAGAAGTAGGGGCTACTGATGTGGGTAAGTAAAAAGAAAAAATCTGTTAGGAAGTTATTGAAAGCAGTCTTGGTGAGGGGTGACTAAGGTCTGCCATTTGCAGTGGCAGTGGCTAAAAGGAGATGGATTCATGAGATATTTTAGAGGTAGAATCATTAGGATTTGGTGACTGATTAGATTTGGAGAGAAAGAAGGACCACCATGTATGGTTGAACATATATGGTTGCCATTCACTGCACAGATGGAAATAAAATATCTTCAGGTAGAGACTTTTTAAAAAATGTACACAATAGTGAGTTATTAGGGGCCCTGAGGGTGAGAGAATTTTACCTTTGGCAATTGTGTTGATGGTGAAGCTATTAGCCAAGATGGAGAATATAGGAAAAAGAGCAGATTTGGGAAAGAATATACCTGAGTACAGCTTGCAATAGATATTTGAAAATATAAACCTGGAGCTTGAGAAAAAGATGTGAACTAGAGATTAAATGTGGGAGTTATCACATTTAGGTGGTGGCTGATGCCATGAGAATAACTGAGAGAATATGTAGCATGAGAAGAAAAGAGACTTTCTCAAATCTCAAATATTAGGGAATACCAGCATGTAAGTGGCCAGCAGCAGAAAAAAGAACTAATTGTGGCAGATATCATGATATCTATTGCAAAAGCTAAGTGGGGAGAGATTTTTCAGAAGAGTGAGCGATGTCAAATGCCTCATAGAAAACAAGTAAAATAAGAACTAGAACTATACTATATGAAGGTCTTCAGTGATCTTGACAAGAGCACTTTCAGTGGAGTAGTGGGGACAGAGGCCAAACTGTAGTGGCTTGAGGAGTGAATTGAAAGATAGGAAGTAGAGGCAGTAGGTGTAGAATTTATAAGGGAAGGGGAGACATGTGTGAGTATTTAGAGGAGGACACAAGATTAAGGAAGGCTGTGAGGGTTCTTTCGTTAAGACACTTGAGTATATTTGTTAGCTGAAGGGAAAGAGCCAGTAGACAGGGAGGAATTAAAGACATAAGAAATGGGATCCTTTATGTAGTGGGGGCCCCAAAGGAGTCTGGGAAAATGATGGACTTGAGTAAAAGTGAAAGGATTAGATTAACCTTGAAAAGAAGGGACCTTGCTTCTACAATAGGAGGCAAAGAGATGAGGACAGATGCAGATGTAGATGTACTAAGTCTACGGGTGATAAAGGAGGAAGTTGAAGGGTTTCCAACCTGATGACTTGTATTTTCCTGTTGAAGCAAAACAAGAGGTCGTCTGCTGAAAATCAGAGGCACCGGGATGGCATAGGTGAAGGTTTGGAACAGTTGCTTTGGGAAAAGGGAGAGGAAACAGCCTAATAACCAGGGGTGGGTAAACTGAGGCCCATGAGCCAAGTCCAATCTACCACATGTTTTTGTAAATAAAGTTTTATTGGAACATAGTCACGCCCATTCATTTACTTATTGTCTGTGACAACAGCAGAGTTGAATAGTTGCAACAGAACCCTTATGGCCCACAAAACCTAAATCATTTACTATCTTGCCCTTTACCAAAAAATGTTTGCTGACCCCTAGTGAGATAATGGTTCTCAACCTTAGCTACCTGTTAGACCTTTGGACCTTTAAAAAAATTCCATTCTCTGATATACATAAACCAATTATATCGAAATATGTGAGGGTGGGGTGTGTGCATAAATATTTTCTAAAGCTCCTCAGCTGATGCTAATGTGTAGCCAGGGTTGAAAACCACTGATAAAGGGCTAAGAAAAATGATTGCTGAACAGCGCTGAGAACTCCCCCAATAAAGTCAGAAATCGAAAACTTTATTTGCACTTCGTCCTCTATCCAAAATTTCTTTTTAAAAAAAAAAAAAAACAATTTTATTTATTTATTTATTTTTTGTGAGGGAGATCAGCCCTGAGCTAACATCCATGCTAATCCTCCTCTTTTTGCTGAGGAAGACCGGCTCTGAGCTAACATCTTTTGCCAATCCTCCTCCTTTTTTTTGCCCCAAAGCCCCAGTAGATAGTTGTACGTTGTATTTGCACATCCTTCTAGTTGCTGTATGTGGGGCGCGGCCTCAGCATGGCTGGACAAGCGGTGCGTCTGTGTGTGCCCGGGATACGAACCCAGGCCGCCAGTAGCAGAGCGCGTCCACTTAACCGCTAAGCCACGGGGCCGGCCCCTCTATCTGAAATTTCTGATGCTGATCTTCTTTTTCTGCTCTTGCAAACAAATTACCTTTACATTTCTGAAGGAGTATTTATTGACATGAAAGAAAACACTGATCCTTGGAAGAGCTTTCTGCTTTCCTTTTCATTTTTCTATCTTCGTTTGCAATTCTGCTTCTACATCCCCCAATTTCTTTTAAATTCGATTTTACATTTTTATCATTTCTTTTCCCCTTTTGTCCATTAAATAAAGCAACAGTACCTCCACGTTGTTGTTGCTACAGAGATAGCAATTTACTTTCCATGATTAATCTCAGGATTCTTGCACTGCATCCTCCCTCCTCCCTTTTTTTCTTGTTGCCATGGGGGACAGACTTGATGTAGGCTCAAGTGGCGGTGAGAAACCATCTGTGACACAGAGAATCATAATTAGCCATTATTTCATAACATATTTACTTTTGTCCTTGATATAACTAAGTCTTTCTAGAACTGTAAGGAAATTATTATTCATTGGGCATAGAGAACTTTGTTCATACCTTTGGTTTTTCTTTATCAGTAATAATGAGTTGTACACAAGCTTTTGAGAGTTCCTCAAAACTGAATAGTAAAAATATTTAATAGTATAAAGCTATTTGTAATATATATTTCAAAATTACTTGAAATAAACATTAACTATAGAAAATCAAGGGTCTTAAGTGTGAAAATATTAATGTCCTAATATCTATTTTAATAGAGGAGTAATAACAGATATTAGAAATAGGATAATAAAAACTCAAAGCTAAACCAAAAGCATTTTCTTTTGATTTTGGAATGTTCCAGAACTCAGTAGCAGCGTTTTAACCTGCCTAATTACTTACCTTTCATCAAGACTAGTTTTCCATTTCCAGAGTGCACAGTGTGGGGTTGTTGTTTGGTTTGGTGTAGCTAACATGTGTAGACAAGTAGAAATCCTTTGACAAGCAAACGTTTTCCATTCATATATTTCTAGAGAGGACTTATAGGAGTGAATTTACTGCCGTGTTTTATGGTCCTGGTGCTACCACAGCAAACTAGATGCAAGACCAAAAAGCAGGTCTCTCTGAGATTCAGCTTGATGCCATTAGAATGAGGCAGGATGTGTTATTGATCCCAGGGTCCCAGTCAGAATTGTAATCTGAACTATGGGGACATATTTTCCTTCTCTACTGGATTATTTTCACATACCTTAAACTTACCAAGTTTCTTCTCCCATCACATATATTAATTTTGATGATTCAATCAAGATGTTGTCTGATTTTCCACTATAGAATTCTGGTTTTTTTTTCCTTTGCAACTAGTAAACAATCTGTTGGGAGGCACTTTGAGTAAATAACCTGCTCCTAAGAGCCCAGTATTTAACATTATATTTTAAGGAGTCCCAAACTTCTTAAGGAAAATCAGATAATTAGTCAAGAAATTGAGAATGACCATTGATTCTTAGATATGCCATATAAGTTTACTGATAGCTAAATCAAGATAGAGAACAATTAACACAATTTTCCTAAAGTGAACAAGTGTCATAAAAAATAGGATCCAGCAGCAAAGGATTTTCTGGGTTCAGCATTCTAGTCGCTGAGCTTGAAGACCATTATTTAATGGAAAATTAGTTTATATTGTGCAGGTGAATTAAAATCAGTTCTGCTATATGTTTTAATTTCATACTGTGGGTTGGGGGTTAGTTTATGTTAAGATGCCGCGGATGTTCAGTACGTTTAGCTGTCAGCTGTGAGCTCACTCTTTTGCAGATTTGTTTAGTTTGTCTGATTTCAGAGTGTGGCAGTTTAAGACCACTTTTCAGCAATATGGCTTCACAGCTCTAGCCCATATTCTAATATAGAAAGTATGTTAAAGTTTAGATGAACTCAGCTCATCGATCAATTCAGAGTGATAAATGTACTCCTAGCAAACATTTGTAGCATGTAAAATGTTTAAGTCAAATCAGCAAGTTCATATAATTTAACTTCTAGGGTTATTATCATAGAGGCTTATAAATTTAATGGAATTAAATGGAGGGCACTGGTTTAAACATTATAGCTCTTTAGGGAGGTAGAATTGACTCAATTACAAAAGGGAAATAGATTTAAAATAAACACGAGCACTATCCTATCTAATTTGGAAGAAAATGATCACTATCAAATCAAAATTGATTTCTTGGATGGATATTGCATATAGCCGGTAGCCATCATATGTAAGACCCCCTACAAAATAAGTAGACACCAATAAATTCTAACTTCTAATTACACCTTTAGCTTATTTGTATACTTCAGTTAATTCAAAAATTGTCGATTTTGATTTATTTAATATAAAATTAGAAAAGTGTTGACTATGGAAACTTAGGTTCCCAATTTTGGTGTCTACATCTACCAAACTTTTTTTGTTTTCAGTGGCTATGGGATTAAACATTTTTGATTTGCATTTTCAGTTCAGACTAATGAGTTGTAAGGGTAATTATACACATATATACATATTTCTGAGTGTTATTATTAAAAATGGAAAATGTAGAAGATGAATTTATTTTATAGGAAGAAAAGCAGAGAAAACAAGCAATTTTATTTGCTAATGAGTGTCTCTGCTAGGTCAAGGAGCTAAATTTTATGTTTTAAAGAGGCTTTCCGTTATTGTGTTGGTGCTGTTGAATTAGAAGTCATTAAAATGATTGTATTGAAAAATATACTAAAGTATCTGTATTCATCTTAGCTATTCCTTTAGAATATCAGTGAATCAGCATAATTTTCAAACCTAAAATACATCTCTCAAGTCACAGATTATTTCACATGTTTAGTTGTCTTTGCAGTTAATGGAAATTTCACTCAAATGTGAAAGAAAATCTAGCTTGGCATTATTTGAATATGAAATTAGATAAATCTGGTTGGTTGTACCTTCAAAGTCAAGTGCCTTCTCTTTATGGTCTCTGTGAAAACATGACCAAAACTGGTAAATTATTGGAAGTGAAGGAGTGAAGAATAGTTTCTTAGGTGGAAGAATGACTGAGGATTGTACTTTCTCAGAAATCAAGGAGACAATAGTAGTTGTAGCTAAATAGAGTCAGATTGGCTCTGTATTCTGTTTTTGAGACCAAGTTAAGAAATAATCCAAATGAGAGGTCATGGGGCATATATTTAAAAGAGTGTCCCATGGCTTTCACTCAGAAGCTAAATTCCTATTTGTAGGAAAAAAGCCAGTCTCTTGGAGCTAGAGAATAAAATAATCGGCAAAAGCAGTGAAGAAGAACTTTAGCAAGTAAAGCCAGATGTAAGGAGGTAATGCACACACACACGCATGCACACACACACAACACACATACGTGAAAGACAAATGAAAGAAACCAATCTTATATTCATTGCTCTGTTGCTATTATTGGATGAGTTATATTGGAGTGTATTTCCTAAATTAATTCTGTTTTAAATACATATCTTACACTGAACATGTAATGCTTTGGAGATTGCTCTAGCGACATTAACCATTTGGTAATGCTTAATAGCTTTATAAAACAGAGCAAATAAGACTTTTTAGCTATATTTTATGTAATCATCTGGTGAATCTCATGTCTTGGTACAGGCGTTGTTTTTAGTCCCTGCCTTCTTGTTTGTATAATTCTAATCTACAATGTGATAGAAAAAACAGAGCCTATCAAAACCTTTTTGTCTTGTGGTCTTTCTTTTCATGGAAGTTGTGTTATAGAATAGTTTACCTACTAAATCCCATAATCATTAAGTAGCAATTGATTTCATTTTTCTTCACTCTCCCTTAGTCATAGAGCAATGCCCAGCGAAAATTACCTTTTTAATAAATATTTATTAAAATAATTAATAAATATGTGTATAGTAAAAAATAAGGACAACATATTATTGCTGTCGGGACTTTTGAATATTTAAAATAAGTTAAAATGGCCAATTATAACCTTTTGCAGATCCTCTCGAGTATTAACATTTCAAGATTACATATGAAAGTGAATTACTGAGACACAAGAAAAGAATTGAAGGCAACAGAACTGGCTTGAATGGTTACGCTGCTTAAAGGGAATTGTGACTTCTGAACAGGGAAACTTTCAATGAAAGCATTTCTCTGATCATTATAATAGCTGTAACCAAGGTTAATAACTGGCAAGCCCCTGACTAATGCATTTAATATGTTTTGCCCAGGCTGAATGTGTGAATAGATAACATGTCTATGCTAAAATTCTGATTAAGTTATTCATCAGATACTTTGATGCTAACTGCTTTTGACAGTCCTGGAAGTGGAACTACTGGGAAAGCCTCAATTGATTTCTTGGATAGATTTTGCATATAGCCAGTAGCCATAGGGTATAACATCCCCTTCCATAAGGGCCTCAGATGTGTATAGGAATTCTGGCTCAGTGTAATACAGGAGTAGCGAGAATTAGAGATGATGTCCATTGTACCCGAGAAAAAAATTATTAGAGAGATTTGGAAAAGTCAAATGTAAATAACAACCCCAAGATGGTACATCTTAGACTTCAATAACACAGAGGATGAAAAATGCTTAACAGAGGGGGAGTATGAATCATCCCATAATGCTTTCATAACGGACAATGAGACACCAGAAAATGACAGTGATAGCTTTCCAAAATGAGATTCCAACAGGTAAAACTCCATTGTATATAGAAAATACTAGAACAAAAAAGCCTGTGCATGACAAATCCATTGCTATATTCTGGCCACACAATCAGCAAGCTTATGACAACAAAAGTGTTTAGTTGTTGGTCTGATTAAAGAATTCTCAAAAAGTGTTATATAAAGTATTCCCTGGTTCCTGCCCACGTCATAACAATGATTCACTGTGATACAAGTGGTAACAAAAGAGCCTCTTTGCAGGGCTATTTGTGCTGAAGAAGATAGAGGTAGAGCCTAGAGGAGACCTGAAGCTGAGAGCTTCTTTCTATACTGTATCATAACCTTTAAAGTAGAGATTTCCTGTCAACTCTCTCCCTTCCTCTAGTCTCAGAAAGCCCAGTTGCACGTCTCAACTCCCAGAGAACCTGAGGCATGGTCCAGGAGCTTTGTCAACCAATCAATTACCATATGTGTGGAACATCCTCAAGGCACCCTGAACAGTGACCACATTGGTCAACGGCTGGAGTTTACAGTATACATAAGGAGATTTGTCCTAAATTCAGAGCCCTAATTGTTAATAGTTAATCTACTACAGGAAAGATCGACATAAACTGTTTCTGCCCAACTTCTGTAGCCTGGCAATGCTATTTTTAGTCCAGGACTCACTGTAAGAAAATTCCATAGAGGGAAATAATTTGAATGCCCTTGGAGATTTGAGTGGGTGAGGGTGCATCATTATGGAAATTTACCAGTTGTATTAAACAATATGTGTTGGATGCTTGGCACCACAATCTTCGGCAGATCACCTTAAGACCATGTTTATATGTCATGATAAGGTAAAATTGCGTACAATGGAAAAATGCCTTTCAATTCTATCAAGAAATGATGTGAGTTGAAGTGCTTTAAAAGTTCTATAAATGTGCAACTCCACTTACCTAACGCAGGTGGATTACAGTGGATTCAACCATCCAAAACTTTGTGTTTGGGCAATGACACAAGGAAATCTTACCTTCCATTTTTCTATAATTTCATGTTGCAGTAATAGGCATACCAAAGAGAAACAATGCTGACCTACAGACAGAGATACAACTTCTTGGAGCTATAATATGCAAGATATATTAACACCTGATATTTTGAGGAATACAAAGTGCTCATTTCTCCAAAATGGAATTATCATTTCCTACCACTGACTTTCATGACTGATGAGGAAATGGAGCAAGGTTTTGACCCTGCCCTCTCCTCTTGCTCTGACATCCCTGTTACTCATGTTCCACTTCTCTCTGATTAGATGGGTGGTTAACACTAGAGACAATAAGTGGATGAAAAACACATTTATTAAAGCTGTTTGTTACATTTACATTCCTAATATCCTTACCAGCAAGGGAAGCCACCTAGCCAATTCATTATGTTTCTTTGTTCTCCTCTATTCCCAAGTAGAATTATTTGCTCAGACAAAAAAGTTTTGCCTCCGGTAGGGCTATCAATAAATCAAAGCATTTGTATGTCTCAAAGGTATTTGCATCTAATAATTCCTAAATTTTACATAAGATAATAAGCTCAGGAAACACTAACTGCTAGTGTCTCTGATCTAGGCATGAGACTTTATTCAAACTAATAATTAATCTTGAGAATAGAGGTCAACAGAACCGTGATGGGTGGTTTTGCTCAGTGCTTTTCTTTGCTCTTGACTTTGCTCTGATTTCTGTCCACATGGAGGACATGCAGAGCAGCATTTTATTTTACATGATTTGGGAGCTCTTTTGGTATGCCTTCTCTCCAGATTTTGAGATAAGGCTTTTTTCCCTTCCATAATTCATCCTTTTATTCACCACCCTTCATTACCATCAGCTGTCTTGAACCTCTGACGGCCTTGGTGAGACTAATGGAGTTTCGGCATCAAGGGAGGTATTTTGTTTTCTTTTGTTTGTTTTTCAATATCTGTAACACATTCTGGTGGTGTTCATCTAGTTGCATGAACCACTTATGGTTCTTGTTGCCCGAGAGGCAAGGGTTCTGCCTCTCAGGGCTCGCACCTGGATGTGGACAAGAGAGACAGTTGTTTTGCAACAAGCCGCCTGGATGGTAATGTTTTTGTAATTGTGTACCATCAAAACATTCAAAAGATGCAAGCAAACCAGTGAGGAAAAATAATAGTAAAGGAGTATAAGAATTCCACATGTTTTTGAAACAATTCTGGACTAGATTTGTTTCAGACCCAGTTACCTTTCTTTTTGACAGTCAGGACACCGCAGTCTTGGCAGTTTCAGTGAGCCAAAATGAAACTGAAATGTAGTTTCTTCCACAAGGTTGTTAGTACTCTCTGAAATTCTGAGTAGCCTCTAAGTGCTAGGCTCTACCATCAGGGTTTAACAGTGTGGGAGCACTTGGCCCAGGCACCTCATAATCCCTGTCCCTTCCTTAATGGTAAAGATATGCCATAAAATGGTGGAAAGTCAATGAGTCAGTAGAGGAGATTATATGATGGCAGATATTTTCAAATAAGTTTACTATCCTTGCTTTTTTCCCCATTTGTGCTAATATTCATACAAGTAGCTATGCAAACAGATTTTAAATGGTTTGATTACATACCTAAAGATCAGGTTTTTCTATAGTCTCATCTAGAATTTTCTGTCAGAATATTTGACAAAATATTTTTTATGGTAAATATAGAAACATTTATACAATAGTCTTTTTATATGGTCAGTCTTCCATTTGAGAAGGATTGCCATTTTTGTCAGGATAATTGTGAACTGCCTTAGTTTAAAAATTGGAACCATAATGAGATTTGATTGGTGCTGTGGTAGGTTATTGTACTGGCGAAATGCTGACAGAGAAAAACATGCTGAAAGAAGATGGACAATTAGTTGTTTTGGATTTTTACTTTGGTTTAACCACCCATGCTTAATGGAGTGTTTTTTATTATTATCATTTCCTAAAGTATTGTTACACATCGTTGAATGGTGACTTAAGTCAACCTTTGAGAGGCTTTACAAATATACATTCTAGCCTTTTTCTATATATAACTGACCAATCCTCAAGTATAGGTGTCATTTACACAATTTGTTTGAGTCATTCCTTTAATATGAATAATGTTCTTAGCGGGAATTATATAGATTTCATCAAATACAAAATTCAGTAATCCAAGAAATTCTACCAAGACATCAATGTCATTTGTATAGAGGTAAAAGCATATAAGATCTCTCTATGTTAATGAAATCCTACTTTTTATATGGCTCAACACTCCTCAACCTGAGGGATCACAAACTTCATATGGTGTTTTCAAGACAGGGGAAATGAAAATAGAGCCCACTGTGAAAAAACCTGGAAAGTATCATCAGCAAGTTGCTCATTTCTGGCACATTAGTTAATTACTTCACGAACTGTTCATCATGTTCCCATTTCACTTTTATAGGCACAATAACACTTTCTTTTTCTGAATATTACCAACATTTAATTTCCTAATGAATCAATGACTATTTCATAGGTTATAAATTAACACATGGGTTCACCCAACCGAGTGGCTGCACTGCATTTTCAAACATTTGTTGGAGCATTAGGGAAAAATTGAAGCCGACCACCATCACTTTTGCATAAATAATGTATTTTGTCTTAGAATTTAAGATTAAAGGTTTTTCTTAAAAATTAGCAGCAAGATGTTAAAAAAACAGTATTTTTTCATGGGAGGTTTATCTGAGTACAGCAGTAATAGAGAAAATTTGTCTTTTTTATGAGATTTTGTTAAACCTTTATTTGCTGTTATTGTTGCCACCTGACCTATTACCATTTCAGCGTGAGCTAGTGTTTCATGCATCATATTGAGGAAATTAATCTTTCAGGAAACCTCACGCAGAGCTGCTATATCAGAATCCATGATGGATCAAAAGTTCAGGCAGGACCCTTGATGTAAATGTACTCTTTCTATATAGGAGGATCCCATTTGAGAGAGTTTGTGTCATGCCAAAGAAACTTTGCTATAAAAAGACTTTCCATTCTAACTTTGTCCTGTCTCTAAGACTCTAAAGGTAGAATTATAGAGAAAGTCCAGTGTAATAATAATATCAAAATGCATAATATTAAGTATGGTGATTTATTCTTTCATAGCCCTGTTGCCTACATCACTTTACATCACAGTATGTGTGCTTGACAAGTGGTCAAGAAAAACTACTGTATTTGAATTACTGTTTTGTACTGCTGAATTAAATGCAAAGTCAAAATAGGTGTATTTTGTAGCAAGAAATTAAAAAATCGTAACTTGAAATTCATCATTTTGTCTATTTAAACTTTTTTTTATCATTATGGCCTAGAGTCACACCGAAAGAGTTCTTCCTCATTCTAGAAGTTGTAGGTATGTACGTAATCTTGATGTGTGAGGCAGTGCTGGCCAAGAAACATTAAGTGGCTTTCTTGAAAGATACATGAACTTTTTTTTAGTTGCTTCATGAGTCTCAATCATCTGCCGAATTCCAGAATCACTGCCTCTGATATGTTCTTGTGACAGATTCACATAGTTTCCAAAGGTCTTAGAAAGTTTTTCTTGCTGTTAAGATATCGGCAGTAGTCCCCAAGGCAATTGTGTACCTTCAGTGGTCATCCCACTTGATTGAAGGGAAATTTGTTCCTCTAGACAGTTTTATTGTATCTCCTTGTTGTTGCTAAAAGAAGCTTCCTTACCAACTCAATTTTAATTCCTGCTTTAATTGAAATTTTCTTTTATAAGAATACCTAGTAGTTCATTTTCTCTTCAGGTGTGACATTCTGAATTCAAATGAGATAGGATTTCTTGTTTGTTTTTGCTTTATTGTTTGTTTTGTCGACAGTCATTCCCTTCTCTCCTGAATTGTCCATGGAAGGGCTCACTGCCTTCACATTTTTATTTAACAAAAGTCCCTTGATAGAAGCTGAATTACACGTCTTTAAGGCCATCTTCTGTTTGGCTTCATTAAGTCAATTGTAAATATAGAGATTAAAGAAGTATCTGATAATATCAGACTATTTCCTGGTAATGTTACAACTTATAAAAGCCTGTATAAGCACAACAGAGCCTCAGTTTGTGTTCTCAGAACATAATGTGTGTAATATTTTCATGTACCTCTTTTATTTCCCAGATGTTTCTTGTGTGAAAATCTGGTATAACAAAATCGGATTTTAAACTATTTGTGAATAAGAATGGTGCCCTCTCCTTCTTTTATGTTTCCCACCATACCAAATTCATTATTGACTACCTGGTAGACAGTCTCCTAATATTTAGTAAATAGATGATAGAAAATAATTTTACTATGTAAGAGACCAAAGATTAAGATAAAATAAATGATTTCTCTCTTTTACATAATAAGAGATGACTGAATCAAGAATGATCCAGTTTCATAAGGAACCATTTAGAAATCCAAATTACATGTTTGTTTCCGTGTGTGCGTGTGCACGTGTCTCTCTCCCTTTTCCTCATGGAGGCTTATGTGTATACCAAGTCTTTGCCACCATTCCAAAATAGTGGTGAATAAAATGCTATTTGATTAATCGTGTCTTTTTTTATATACATGAGAAACACTGATTGAACAAGTACTAATGTCACAGTAGTACTGGGAGTCACAACGTGGGCATGCTTAACTAGAAGTCCAGGAAGGTAGCTACTAAGCCCTATTCAAATGAGTTTATGGAATTGGGCAGCTTAGTTCTCTTGTTAGGATCTCAATTACCTCAAATAGTAAATGAGAGTATTAAATTTCATTCCTATGGCCCCTAGAATCTCTTTTGCAAGCAATAAGTACCTCAACTTTGCATCCATATTAAATTTTTAATAAAATCCACAGCAATGGGGTTGAGTAGAGTGAAGATCTAATGAGTACTCCTCCGTGCTGGTTGACCAGGGAATCGTCTTTGAAATAGATGGGTTATACCTGGGGAGCAGAACAATTATTTTCTATTCATGATCAAAGCAGTGGACATGGGTTTCTAATGACTCTTTCTTGGTAATGTTATTTTATTTTTCTCTGCCTTTAATTATCTTATTTATTTATGTAAAAGTAACATTAGGATTCTACTGGGGGCATAATCTGGCTTGACCAATAAAGGATAACTGTGTCTTCTAATTGCCTCCACTTAATGGTCCTGCTCTTCATCCTGCTGAACTATGGAAAATATCACATTTCCGTGATCTACGACTTATATAATAAATGAATGTGTGAACAGTATCAAAATAGAGCAATTTGCTGTATGTAGAGGGAGGTATACAGCTTTTGAAAATGGTAAGGTACATAACTAGATATTTCTAAACTAAAAAAATTCTCATTTGGGCTTAGAAATATGCTTTTATGGTTCACTTAGTTATTACATCATCTAATGAAGGGCTCACTTGCCTAGTCTCTATTCTTGCCCCACTGGTAATGACCCAGGAAATAAATCAAGTGGACTTAAAGCTTAAATCTCATTATTCCATACAACAAGAGAAAAACATGATTTCCTTCTTCTGTTAATATCAGCTTTTCTTTGTGCTGGTTTGTTTAGTTTCCCCCATAGTGCAGTCTTCCAAACATTTGTTATTTCTCTTTTCATGCAATTTGAATTAATGTGGATAATTGTAGTAGTTAGAGGCTTTACTCTCTCAGATGGTAATTATCCATTTTATAGTTTCATTCCAAACCCAGTAAAACAGTATTAGAAAAGTTGATATTTATCAGAAAGGATCTCTGGATATAACTGAATATGCAAGATTTAACAAATATATAATCATAGGTCAAAATAAAACAAATTTACTCTCAAAGTTACCCTAGTTATATACTATGATAACAGGTTTTATTAGTGTTACTACAAAATATCAGCAAGCTTCTGATATATTCATGGGAATTTTCTCTTCTATGAATTTGTCAAGTCATAATTCTCTAGAGTTTATATTACTTCTGCTGGCAAGAAAATATGCTTGAGATTTCTTTGGAGGAATTGTTAGCAGATAGAACATCCAAGCTTTGGTGATCTGAAAGAAGAGAAAGGGCTAATGTACCAAGTTTGACTTAGTTTTTCTTATCTATTCTTTTATATTTAATTTCAACGAGGATCAAAAATGCTGATATTTGGGATTTCTGAGAATTAAACCTGAGGAGTTGTGTCCTATTCCTTCATAAATGAGCCAGGAAAAGCTGTTTCATAGTTTACAGTCTCCTTTCATTGATCTCTAAATGGCAGTGAAATTAAAGATAACTTAGAGGATATCGAATCTGTCATAAAATTCCTATTTATGCACAAATTAATTCATTTTAGAGAAACACAGTAAGATCAATGTTCCCAGGTTCCTCCTTTGAAAATCTATTTGAAGGTGGAAATGTGTATAATTCTGTCAGGAACTATGAGGATTCTGAGTACATTTAACTTGTAGGACAATGCCAAGGAGTTCGTGATGTAGTTTTCCACTGTTGACAGTTTTTTTCTGGCTTAGAGAGAGAGCCCACCTCAGTGGTACAACCTTTAGGGGCACTGTGAATATTCCTTAGACATGGCAATGCATGAAATTTTCTATGTCATAATATGTTTATAGAAAGGTAGGGAAAGGAATTGCAGTGGTAGCCACAAACAGCCTTTTTTTGCATGTTCATAGGGTCGCAGAAAATAGGGAAATAGGGGAACCCACTTCTGAGCCCCAATATAGGCATCATAAGCATGTACATCCTCCACTATCACTTGGCAGCTGTGTGACCTTGGGCAAATTATCTTGCATTTCTGACCTTCAGATTCTTCATCTAAATAATGTGGTATTACATATTCTTGGGGTTCAGTAAGATCACTTATATGAATTGTCTGGCACATATATGTGCTCAATAAATGTTTGCATCCTCATCACTGTGGTTGAATGAATATTGGACTAAGGCAGCCTTCTATGTAACAAAAGTTTTGGAAATATTTCTTGAGGCTCATGCAATTGTAAGGTCTAAAATTTAATTTTAGCTTACAAATATGGCTTATGGAAAAGCAATCAGTTGTTTGGAGTTTCTTATGAAACATTTTTATAAAGAAAAGTATCTCTTGTGGGTGCTTTGTTATCCTGTTTTACTTGGTTGAGTGTATTTCTTTGTTCATTATAGGCTTAAAACTCTTCTAAGTTAAATGAACTGAGGAATATCAGTGGAAAACAACAAAAAAGCACTACACTCATGCAGGTCATGTTATATAACTGAGATCATTTCAGAGCTAAGAATTTCCATAGCTCACCTATCTATCATTAAA
The DNA here is from genome assembly GCF_020826845.1 of Diceros bicornis minor. NCBI lineage: Eukaryota > Metazoa > Chordata > Mammalia > Perissodactyla > Rhinocerotidae > Diceros > Diceros bicornis. Next base: position 125,857,499 of record NC_080781.1, on the reverse strand, counting down.
AACATATGGTCCAGTTACAAATGTGTACAAATAGGGTATTATGATAGTCTCACAGTCATAGCTTTTGTCTTTCTAGCTTTGTTGTGGACCCAAGATAGGCTGTGAATGCCGTATGCCATATATCAGAAAGGAGCAGAGAGCACATGAAAGCTACTAAAAGAAAAATTGACATGACTGAATCTAACAGCTTAGTTATCCATTTCGAGGGATAATTTATTCGGAATGCTACTTTATTTCCTAAGATATCATCCCATAGTTCATCACCATCCCTGCTATTCTGCTTGTAGAGATGTTCTATCAGTGCATGACTATAACAGGCAGAACATAATATAGTGAAATATGAAAAGCTCTCTCAGAAAGAATCAACTAAATTTGAAGGAAGATCTGGTTTTACATGTTAATCATATTCCCAACCTTTAAAATTCTGATTGGCTGATTTATGAGTAGGAGTTCATAATTTCGTGAATTCCTTATAAGGAAATCATGACAGTCTCCACAAAGATGATTCACTCAAATTCAGACAATATACCATTTTCCCTTTATAGCCCTTTCTTATAGATTGGGAGACTGAGGGTCCAATTAAGGCTTTCTGAATACGGTGATATACAATGGGGAAGAAAATATGTATTCATGGAAATAAATTTTTACTAGACATTTAATTGGGTTTTCCAAGTGCATTAATCCCATCCATGTTTTAACATGCCTTTGAACCCAGAATGACCCCATAAACCCAGCCTGTACCTAGATCTAATAGGGACCAGGTAGCTGTGGGTTGACTAAAAAATGGGGTTTTTAACCTTTTTGTCTTAATGTCTTTTCCTATTGTCTCTATTCTTTGGTCACTCCCCCAGTACTTCTATACTAAGCCATATTACTACAGATTGAAGATGTCTCTATTCATTCAAAACAAATATTTCTCATCTAGAACAAAACATTTAATTAATAGTAATGATGCCTTAGCAACTAGCATGTATTTTCTCCATAATTTTACAGGAACCTGAATTGCTACAAAATGCAAAAATTGAAAGGGTACAACAACATCAACAAAAACCTCTTGGAGGACTCAGGCCCCATCTCTTGGCCCTCATTCCCTATAAAAAGAGGCACATACCCCAAAATATTCAAAATGGTTCTTACCGCCAGGTAGAATCATATGTTATTCTTATTTTTATGCCTTTATTAAAGTTTCTGAAGTTAATTTTATTGTACTACCTTAAAGAAGATAAAAAAGCAAAACAATGGGCCCTTTAGACAGTGTCTAGCTTACCTCAATTTTTCACTCCCCTTTGTTTGTGTAGATGTTGATTTAATATGTGACATTGTCACTAAGATGGATATTAGATGATCAGAATTGCCTCAACGTGAATAAAGGGAGTAAAATAAATAAATAAATAATAAAATAAAATAGATATAAAATCACAAGAATTTGCCTTCACAGAATTATTGTTGCATGTGGTATACAATGTAGAGTTAAAAATATAGCAGAGTATTATGATTTCTCAAGATTTTTATAACAAAATCATGAATAGTTCAAATTTAAGAAAGATTTAGATTTCATTAATCCTTTGCTTTAGAGTTGAGTAAATCCTATTTCTTGGGCTAGATGACCAGGACTTTTAAGTAGTATGTGTGTCTAACAAACATTTGTGTCTGGAGCTATTGACAGCACTTTAGCCCTGCTTTTGCATCCTACAAAGTCTAGCTTGCTTCAGTGGGAAAAAAGGGCATGAGAAAATATCCATAGGGTTAACAAGTTCATAACAGCAGAAGTTAGTAAGTAGCAAATTGATAGGAACAATGAACTGATTACTTGGGAAAGCGGCAAGAGTTAGGGGTGCTCTTCAGAACCATAACCATGAGAACTTATAAATGTGTGTCCTCCACTATTAGTTTACCTTGTATTGTACACCTAGTTCTCCCTTGATTGCACCTCCTGTGAAGGTGAGATATGGGGGGCCTTTCTTGTGTTTGATTATCATTCTCTCCAACACCACTATCCATTGTCCCTTGACAATTTTATCTCCTAGATCATTGTTACACCCTCCAACGATACTCTTGCTGTAAATCTTGATGATTTCAGTATCCATGTAGATGATTCTCAAGTGGTCAGTTCCTAGAACTTTTCTCCAGTGATCTTGTCCATCCAATCTCATCCATCCATTCTTATGGAAAACTTTAGACTGCCATTAAAAGTAACCTTTACCCTCCTCCTCCATCTCAATTTCAAGCATCCCACTCTTTAACCTTTACAGTTCATGACTTCTACTCCCTAGACTAACAATTTCTTGATCCCACTAGGAAAACTGTATGTTACTCTAAAACCTTTCCAGAGTTCCTCAACCTCCCCTTCCATTTCCTCACTTATCTCCTTCCTCAGCTTAGCTGACCAATCCATCATGATAATCACTCTTTCATACACCATGGATTTAATTTCATTTTCCTTTCCTCCCCCCATTTTAATTGACTGGCAAACCTCAGCCCTAGTTAAATGCACACCTATGCCAATTCAACATCTGGACTAGTGCTGCTGGAGGAAAAAACAGTCCTGCTGAGTGGTTTCACTTTTATTTCACGACCACTGCTGGACCATCAGTGCTGCCCAATAAGCCTACTACACAGATGTGTTGCTGACTTTACTTTGTTTTCTCATCTGTAATATGGGGATAATAATAGAAAATTATATCACAGGGTTGAGAGATTTAATTATGTTAACATATATAAAGCCCATAAAACAGTGCCTGGTACTTTAAGTGCTTAATTTCTCTTTCTCCTCTTTCACCCTCCTCTTCTTCCTCCGCTTCCTTCTCCTTATTAGTATTAGTATTATTAGAATTTCCCTAGTTGAAGTACTTTTATACCAACCTACTTGATTATTTCATACCTTCTTTCTCCTGAAATCCTGAATGTCTCCTCCCCCTCCTCAGGCTAAGATCCTTGTTTCACAGAGAAAATAGAAAGTCAGAACAAAATTTCCTTGTACTTCTGCCACCATATCTTCTTATCCACTTATATCTGTGCCCGCATACATTGCTTTTTTTTTCCTCTGTTATTATAGATCGCTTTTCCTTGTTCCTGTATAAGGCCAACCATTACAATTTTGCACTTGATTCAAACCCATATCTCTTACTCAACGTTATCACTCTAGAAATTGTTCCCCCCTCCCTCCGATGTCATCAAATTTCTCTCTCTAACATGTAATCTCTGCATATGAACATGCTCTTATTTTTCCCATTTAAGTAAGAAAAATCTCCCTTTATTATACATCGCTCACCAGCTACCAATCCATTTATTAGTTTCCTGTTACACTAAAACCTCTCGAAGAATTGTCTACTCACCTTCACCTCATCTCCTCGCATTCTCTCTTAAACCTATTCCAATCAGGCTCCTCCCCACCATTCTTCTACTCAGTTACTCTTCTCCAGGTCACCAATTACCTCCATATTTCCAAATCTAGTGTCCAGTCCTCAAACTTCCTCTTATTTGATTAATAGTGGTAGTTGATGCAGTTCCACGACTCCTTCCTCCTGAAACACTTTCTTTACTTGGCTTCCAGGACACCATACTCTCTTGATTTTCCTCCTCCCTCATTGGCCAATCCTTCTAAGTATCCTTTGTTGAGTCTTTCTTATCTTCCTCACCTTTAGTCTTTGGTGGATGCCAGGACTCAGTTCTTGAACCTGTTCTTTTCTCTACCTATATTCATTCTCTTAATATACTACTCTTATGACTTCAAATGCTATCTTTCTATGGGTGACTCCCCAAATTCTCCAGCCTGGACCTCTTACCTAAAATCAAGAATCATATTTTCAGTTGCTTTCTTGACCTCTCCATTTGGATGCTTAATTAACATCTTTCAGTTAAGTTGTCCAAATAGAACTCTTCATATCCCTTCCTTGAATTTGCTCTACCCACAGTCTTCTCCATCTCAATAAATAACAACCCCATCCTTCCATTGCTTAGGTCAACGTCCTTGGAGTTGCCTTTTCTCTTTTCTTTCTCTAACATTACACACCTGGTGCATCAGCAGATTTTGGCTTTTCCTTCATAATATATGTACTTGAGAACCAAGCCATTTCTCATCCCCTCCATTTCTACCTCTTAGGCCCACCCTCTCATAACTGGATCATGGCAACAGCCTGCTAATTAGTCTTCCTTCTTACATCCTATGCCTCCCCAATCTATTCTCCATGTAGTCATTCTTTTCAAATGTAAGTCAGATCATGTAACAACTCCCCTTTTCAGATTCCTCCAATGGCTTCCTCAGAGTAAATTCCAAAGTCTGTAGTATGGACTTTAAGAACCTCTATAACATGATCTCCCAGCTATCTGTCTGACTGCACCTTTCTAATACTTGCTAGCTTCTCAGTCACCACTTACTATGCTAAAGTCACATTGGCTTTCATGCTGTTCCATCATCACATTATGTGATGTATTTCTTCTGTTTCTTCTGCCTGGATTTCTCTTCCCCAGATATACCCATTGTTCACTGTCTCAATAGCTTCACGTCTCTGTTCAAATATCACCTTATCAAAGAGGCTTCCCTGACTAATTTAAAATAGCACTTTGACTCCTCATTCTCCATCTCCCATTGTCAATTATTTATAGAGCACATGTAAATAGGTCAAGTCATGGTAAATATGTTGGATGTATATTTGTTGAATAAAATGTTTATTTGTATATTGTTTGTATCTATATACTAGAATATAAATTACTTTCAGGCAGGAATTGTATTTTGTTCACTGTTTCTGTTGAATGAATGAATATGCACATGTTTATTTATTGTCTCGGCTAGAATGTCAGCTCCTTGAGGGCAGGGTCTTTATTTTGTTCAGTGATCTATCCCCAGTGCCTGGAACAGTGCCTGGCATATAGTGAGGCTCAATAAATGTATGTTGAAATATTTAATTAATTGATTAATTAGTTAGGCTTGAAACAACTTCCAAGAGTAATGCTCAAACTCAAGTCAATGTGATGAATAAATATCCAAGTGCTGTATGAGGAAAACATATTAATAAACATTGTGTTTTTGAGATTCATAATTTTATCCTACTCCTTGATATGGGAACGCTGACTTATTCAACAACTGGTAAATATAAATATGAAAACTACAGATTTTTCTTGCTAAGAGTATTCCATTGTATGAAGCAGAGATGTCATTCAGCCTAATTTATATTGAATTCTTATCGTCCAACCATTGATTCCTTTCTCACTTGTTTAGATTTGTTGCTAGGAAACACTATGAGTATTTTAAGTATACATTTGTTTCCAGTAAGAGTTATGTAATCAATTTTAATATTTTTAATATCCTTTACGATGATGTAGATTAATAATGGAAACGATGATGGTGGTGATGGTGACGTCACGATGGTGGTGATGTGTGTCTGTGCCACAGCTAAAGAACAACTTTGTGACTTCAATTCTCACACACACACACACACACAACCCACTCACTACTAAAAAAGAATTACGAAGTGGGTCAGTCTTATAAAGTATTTTTTAAAGAGATGCAATTACACTTATTTGCTAGATTAACTCAAACTACGCTAATTCCTTTCTTAGTAAGGGTCCAGAGATGACCTGATTTAATGAAGTGATGTATAATTTATGTCTCAGTTGTTTACATGTGAATTTAAGTTATTTAAGGACTCCAGAAAAGTTTGTTCATGAGTACTTTTTTACTTCTAGTTTTTATTTTGTTTTGTTTTATTTTATTATTTTTTTTGCATCTTATTATAATCATTTATTCATGAAATATGGTATTATCACGTTATAATTATTTAATGCACAATTCTTGTACAGTTGTCATAGCTTACAAAGAGAAGAAACAATTTCAACTAGATAATAACTGCTATTATTTTTATTTTTTCTTTTTCTATTTCTTATTGGTGTATACCTGCCCCTGAAGTTTTTAGATGGTTTGAGACAATTTCCTAAGTAAAATTGCTAATAATCCAAAATTATTAAAGTAATATTTATTACTATAATCAATATTTCTGAATTTATATTTTTTAAATTAATTAGGAACATTAAAATAAAGAAATGATAAATAAACCAGCAAATATCAAAAATGACACATGACTCAAAAGTATGGTTATAAAAGATTGTGATTAAGTGATTTCAGCGAATGTGATTCAAAAGGGTACCAATATCACAAGTTCCCTATTTTTGATCCGTATTTTTCTTTCCATTCAAACTGTAACTATGAAATTTAAATATTCCATGTATTTAGTCATTAAATTGTTGTATTATACAAAATATTGAAAGGCAAGTGTTACTTATAAGCATTTTACTCAATTAAGTAAATAATTTAAAGTAATTTTAAGACCTAAGATTATGGGTATTAACTCTAGCAGTCATCCTTATTAATATAATGTGTCTAGATGATCTTTCTTAACATACTATAAATGAAAAACTGCATGCTGATTTGGTACTCATTTTAAATAAGATATGTGAATTAAAAACACATGGGAGCATTCCCTAACAAAACTGAAATAATTAGTTCACAATTATGACAAAAACAGAAATATCATACAGTATTTGGATGAATATTTTAACTAGTGTACTACATAGTTACTAGTGCAATGTTAAATATATAATGTTTAACATTTCTTTTTTTTTTTTAATTTTTTGTTTATTGCAGTAACATTGGTTTATAACATTGTAAAAATTTCAGGTTTACTTCTAGTTTTTATTTTATATAAAAATGAAAAGAAGTTAAATATCATCCCAAACTCGCCACCCAGAGTTTTTTGTGTCTGTCACCCATATGCCTCTCTATGTATGTATACTCATACATGTACTTGATTGTACATAAGTGTGATAATTCTATATGTGCTGTTCTGCAACTTGCCTTTTTTCACTTACATCTTGTGCACATATTTCTGTGTCAACAAATGTACATCCACACCACCATTTTTAAAAAGTAAATAATATTCTACTGTATGTATGTATGCACCATAATTTGTTTATCCAATCCCCTGTTGATGAATGTTTAGATTGTTTCCTTTTTTATTGTTATTATAAAACAATGCCGTGGTGAACATCCTTATGCATGCATTTTTTTCATTTGATTTGCAAGGGTTTTTAAAGTTTCTTCTTCAGTGGCATTATTTTATACTCTCTATATAAATGGATTGCTAAACAAAAATAAGTTTCTCCCCTATTCTGTCTTTAAATTATTGTAGATTTCAAAGTAGTGAAATTTGAATAAATGAGATTTTATTCTGTGCTTTGCCCCAGAGCCCTCTCTTAAAGTATATTCAAAGGGAATGAAAGGGCTCATTAATAGATAGAGCTATTTGAATTAAAGATCAAATCTGTTGAACATTTTCACTTAAATATACCAATCTTATCTTCTTCACATTTTTTTGTTATAGTTGATGCTGACAATAAAAACTTTGGAATAAGCTATAATTTCTGCATCCATGCATATTCAGGTCTGAAAATGAGAGAAGAATATGACAGGTTTGCATGTAGCAACTTCCCACCCACGCATTTCTTTCCTTTCTCATTCTGACACTTCAGCCTTTGAAACAGTTCCCATGAGCAATACTGAGATTCAGACTATTTAGATCTAAAGGGAAAAAACGCAAGATCTTCTACTGCTTGTATCTAGCACCTGGAAACCTCTTTGAAGAAGTGCTGAAATGTACATCATGCTGTGATCTGTTATGCACACAGGAGAAATCCTAAAGGTATTTTAGAGAGAAGTAGGAGGGGGAATCTACAGATAGTAAGGACAGCATGGGGCCAAGGAAGAGGAAGGGAGCCCCAATCCACATTATTAAAGTGACATATTTCCAATATATTCTTGTCAACTTATATGTAGATTGCATGCCACTCTCATGCAAAAGTGTCACATTTTCTTCACAGCTTTTAGAAGAAGCCAGGTAAGACAGGAAAAGAGAGTGCTCTTTGTTGGAAAACGTCTAGGTTTAGCATCAGATGAAAGGGTTATTGGTAGTTGTCTGAAGCACACTAAATTCTTGTAACATTACCCTGTTCTGTGCCGTATAGAGCCAGCCCAAGTCCATAGGAATACATTTCCTTCCTAGTTATCCAAAACTTACTACAATAGCTATAAGGTTTTTTTGTCCTTTATCAAAGAATATCAGTATTGTGAAGGGCCTTACAGGTCATTGGTTCAACCTCCCTCTCCCAAGGAAGGCCTCCTCTTCCTTTTCAGGGCCAAGCCGTCTATCTCTCGATCATATCCTTTCTCAAAGCCATGTGGACCTAGATGCATCAATTATCATTTTTCCCATATGTTCACTATCTCTTTGACTACTGGCTTTTTCCCATTGGCATACAGATCATTTCAAGACTACCCATCCTAAAAAGTCCCTCCTGGGACTCTGTTCTCCCCTCAAACTGTTTACCTCGCTCTTTCCCTTGATAGCCCAGAGCCAACTTAATCTCTCTTTACGTATTTTAATTTTCTCATCTACTTCTTAATTCCTCAACCCTTTTCATTCTGTCTTCTGCCCTCATTACCATCATTAACCTCCTGTCACTAAGGTTACCAGTGACCACCAAATAAAATCCATCTTTCCCTTCAGTCCTTATTTCTCCTGTCTGCAGCATTGGGCTATGTCCATCACCTCCTCACTGAAGCTAACGCTTCTCTTTGGCTTCCCCAACACTGCTTTCTGTCTGTTCCACCCCACTACTATTTTTCTTTTGATTCCTCCCTTTCCTTCACCTCCTCTTTAGTGTTGGTATCTTCCTTACCCCCAGGTTCCAGCCTCAGTGACTGTCTTCTATTCTGCACATACTCTCTAGATTGTTAAATCTATTCTCATGGCTTCAGTTACCATCCATATGCAAACGACTTCCCTCTTTAGAACCAGAACTGTATATCCAACTGGCTACTGCACAACTCCATTTGACTATCACTAATGGCTCTTCAAACTCAAAATAGCCAACAATGGATCCTTGTCTCTGTCTCCAAAACAGAACAGAATACCCTACTTCTCACTCTGTAGTAACAGCCTTTTGATGTCCTAGGTTTAAGCAGGCTCCAGCATCAGTAAGAAATGATACTTAATATTGGCCTTCTAGATGCTTGTAGTGGTTAAGAGGGATGGCTCTGCCAGACTATGTGGATTTGAAACTCATCTCAACTGCTTATAAGGTTGTAATTTTGCATAAAGGAGTTAATCCTTCTGTCCTTTAGTTTCCCCATCTATAAAATGGGATAATAGTAGTATAGACCTCTTAGCGTCCTTAAGAGAATTAAGTGAGATGACACATGCACAGCATTTTACAGTGTTAAGCACAGAGAGTTAATAAATGCTCGATCTTATTTGCTGTTACCGTCCATGTAGTGACATGCTGACTTGAGGCCAATATGCAGCAACCTATTTCTTAGAAAACTGTGAGGGTCTTGTCATGTATTAAATTTTCATATTTTGATTTTTTTCTAAGACTGAATTAATAAGATTTATATAAAGTCCAAAAGTACAGTTATTCACAGGGGACAAACCGATCCACAAGGACACAGCCTACCCTCATCAGCCAGTACCCATCACTGCAACGGGACAATTCAAAAGGAAAAGATAACTCAACAAGCTATTCATTTGCAACATAGAATCACAATTGAAGAGAGAAAATCTGAAGTGGAATGTGGAATCGGCTGCTGTTGGGAGACCCTGGTCTGCACTCTATCTGTATGCTTACTGAAGGGAGCGCAGGGCAGGGTTTCCCATACAGAGGGCACAGGCTACCACCGCATTGCAAAGGTTGATCGGAACTCGATTTCAAAGCCACTTCCCCTGGAATCTACCCCACCAGTCCAATGCTTCGTGAGAATTCAACTGGTCTGCTCACAAGAAGAAGCTCAACCCTGATAAGTCTGTTGAGTAGTTATTGAAATGTCCTTGTAATTTATGGTCTTTGGTTGAACAAGAATTTTAACTTTCTAATTGAACTCCTCTCCCTCCCTTTTTTCTCCCTCCCTCTTTCTCTCTCCTCCTTATCTCTGAAGGACCACTGATTTTGTTCATGTTTATTTTCTGTTTATCAACGTAATGTATGTTCTTTGTAGGAAAATTGGAAAATGAAAAGAAGCGTCCATAAAAAAAGTCTCCCTAACCAGAGACAACCATTGTTAACATTCTATCATAGAACCTTATAGTGGCTATCTGTTTCTCTCTCTCTCTCTCTCTCTCTATATATATATACACATGTATATATATATACACACACACACACATATATAATGTATATGTATACACACACATATATAATGTATATATACACACATATATAATCACTCTATATCCACCATGTTTGAAACCTTTTTTCATTGTCATGAATATGCCCTCATATATTAAAATATTCTTCCACATTTTCATTTTAATGGCTGAATAGTAAGTCTGTTTAGGTTTTCTTTTCCTGTGGTTTTGTTCTTGTGAAACACCTAAATATGTGCAACCTACATGTCTAGGTCAGGGCACTGGAATCCCTGAAAAAGTGTGAGGAAATGGAATGGTTAATAATGATCTTTTACTTACAGATTATGTATTGTTCTGTGTCCTGCTCATATAAAATAATAGTAATTGACATATGTCTCACTTTTTAAAATGTATAGTGTTTTCATGTTAATTTCTTCATTTGATCCCTGCAACCAGCTTGTGAGATAGACAGGGCAAGGGTTATTATTATGTCTTCATAGATGAGGAAACGGATGTTCAGAGAGATGATGTGATTTGCCAAAGGACACACAGTTAATACATAAGTGGCAGAACTGGAGTTTGCACTCAAATCTTCGAATTCCGAATCAATCCTCTTGCCAGTACATTTTGCCGTGTCCCAACTTCTCCACTTTATTTAAGTGCTTCTTACTAACATTTCTTATTCAAATATTCTCGTCTTACACTTTTTTTGGTCATAACTTATGAGACTGTAGCTTGCTCACCAATTTCCTCATTAGCAGAAAACTGAATATGCCTAGATTCTAACAATAAGAACACATTTGCGTTTCAGAAATGGAAATATGCTGTGTATTAATAACCTGGAAAAAACTCTTAGAAGTTGGATTTTATTGATGATGTTTATGAGGTAACTGGTATAGCAAGTCAGACTTTTCTCAGGAAGAGGAGAATCTATTCTTTTTTCTCCAACAGTGTAGGGAGGCTGGACTGCAGTCATTCAGAGTTTGAATATCTTGATTTCAAAATGTGGATGGGCAGGTTAAGACATACAATGTAAATGCCAGGGAGTTAAGCCATGGGAGAAAAACTTTCTATCAAAACTTCTTAAAGATAGGATACATGTTAAAATAAAAAGACACTGACTGGAGTGCCAATGAGAATAACCCACCCTGTAGCCAGCCTTTAAGTTGTTGTATGTCATCTAGTCATCTTCTCAGTTAGATTCCCAGGTCATTGTGGAGCAGGAATGAGAAATGCATGTGTGTGAGAGAGACAGAGAGAGATACAAAGAGAATGAGAGAGAGACTACGTGTGCCTATCCTCAGAATGGGGTCCCTCCTCACCTGCTTACCTCGGAAACTGATGACCATGTGCCTCCCAGTCCTGGATCAGCCCTAATATAGTTGATGGCGTTATTGCTCATTGCTTTTTTTTTTTTCTTCACAGCAGATTGCTGTTCTTTCTTATTTAAAAATAGCACCTTTTGATGCTCTGTTTTATCCTGGTGCATGTTAAAAATGTGGTCAGGCACACACTTTTGCCACCTGTTTTATATGAGGGTAAAGATTTTGCTTTTCTTTCAAGAATTAAGTGCCATTTCATCTCAGCAAAACTGCACTGCCTGCATTTAATGAGCACTTCTAGAATATTGAAACAAGCTACTGAAAAATAATCTGCATATTCTTCATAAATAGAAAGGAAATGCTTTTAATAGTATCCCGTTGCTCAGAATTAATGTTTGAGCATTAACGAAAGTATGCTAGGTGCTTAAGATACATTTCCAAAGGCCCAGCCAGAAGGGCACATTGTAGATACACAGATTCTAAGGGTACATGACATCTTCCAAAATTATTTTCCCTGTGTCTTCTTAAAAGGCACAGGTAGCGACTCCTCCACTATCCCCTCAAACCAACCAGGAACAGTTGCGGTAAGTACAGTGGCTGTTCAGTGCACAAGGATGAAAGTATCTTGATTACATAGTTAGATCAAGAATAACTGAAATCGTAAGAGCCTTGGCTCGAACGAAACCCCAGAATGAATATGATATTTGAAGGAGAATTGACAAAGATTCCCAGGCCTCACAAGACCGAGGAGAGGCAGACAGTCTGGCTTTGTCCCTTTGAATTAGTTATAAATGAAGGAATTTTAAGCTTAGGTAAGGCCTGGATCTTTCTTTGGGGTGATCTCTGGAAAATGAGATAGAGAATACTCTCCAGGGCTAGAAGGCTATGAGGGGACTAAAGGAGCAAACTCCAGGGCACTAAGAACCCTTTTCATCCAAACAGAGATCTTGGCAGTGTTCCCTCACGTCCAGGGAGCTCATTGGACCCAGCATGTCCTTGAGTGTTGAGGTCCATGCACAGCTGAATTTAAAAACAACATAGGAATAAAACTGAGTGGGCCAGTGGTGAGGAGGGTAAAGGGAGAGAAGGGAACTTCTTTCTTATACTTTTGTTTCTTTGGACTTCTCAGAGCCAAACTAGTTGCTAGTTGTTGACTGACTTCTTGGAGCCAGACCACTGTTGGATATTTGTAGAAAGAGAGGTTCAGTTTTTTCACCTCCTTCTTTCTTTCTCTGTTTCTTAGTCCTTCTGCCACTGATTCTTTTAAAAAGAGGCAAATAATTTTTCTTGGCCCTATGTGGGAAACCCTCTCGACATTTTCTAACTGCCAAGTGTTCTATAACCAGCCATCTGTGCAAGGATTCTTTTTCTTCAATTAATTTGTTATTAATTTATCTTTCTTTTCTCTCTCTTACTCTCAGACACACACAACCTCAGACTAGTATTTAAGGATTAATGAGCAACTGATCTCTCTTGTAACAACTTTCTTTTTTCAGCTGAACTTTATTGCTTGCTTTTCTGAATATTTTCTCCTCAAATATCTTAAATGAGGTAATTTCACTGAAACAAAGGAATAGTGTGTCTTTTTGGATCCTGTACGGGTATTGAATATAACATTTTAGAACTGATTTATAATTTGGAATAACTTTGAGCTTCATGAGGCCCTGGCAAAAACAAGTAAGATGGGCTTTCACATTATTGTCCTCAAGAGATTATGTTAGCCAAAGTTTTCTCCCAATCTGGATAGGGAGCTTCATGCCATAACAATTTTCAAACTTCACTGCATCAATCAAACAGATTGTTCTTGTAGTGGTTACTTCCTGGGGGATTCGCCAGCTGGGAGTTTGTACCATTGAGCCAAAACAGGCCACTGGAACAGCCATACTCTTTACTTATTGATTTATGGAGCCGTTTAAGAAGGTGCTCTTACAGCAGCTGACTGTTTGTAAGAGCAGCCTTGGGGGTGTGCTAAAAGAGACCTAAATGAGACTAGTAGACGATCAGATGACAAAGAAAACCAAAGAGACAGGTGAATCATGGAAGAAGAAGATGCTGTGGGATTTTCTGAAGGGCTTCTCCACCGTGACTCTGAAATAATTAAAGTTTCAGCTGCAGTGATTTAAGTGTTAAGTATAAAACATTAAAAATATAAACTAGAGTGTGTGTGCCACCCACCCCTCTCTCTTTCTCTCTTGCTCTTGTGCTCATTCACACACACACACACACACACACAAACACCAACCCTATCTTATTTCTGATATAAATTTGGATTTTAGATAGTTGGCCAGTTTGCTTTTTAATAAATGAAACGTGTGTATTTGAGTGTCTGTGACTATGGTTATCCATGACCATATGTCCATTCATTTACTATATGCTTACATATTGGAGAGTGAGGGAGAGTGGTTGAGGATGACTCATTTGGGACTAGATAAAGGATGCAGATATAACTCAAATATTGCCATTCTCAAGACTTGAATGGATGTCTACGCAAGGCAGGAGTTTAGAAATGGCTACCCTGGTTTCTGGTGTGGATTTAATGTTCACTCTTTCATGAATGGCATCAGTTGCTTTGTAGATTTTGTTCCTTAAGACTCACTAGTCAACTTTCAACTATCTTTGTATAAGTAATCAAGCTAATGTTAACTACTTTATGGATTTTGTTGAGCAATTTGGCTCAGAATTGATTATAAGCAATTAGGAAAATTGTGATTTCTATATTTAAAAAATTCTTAATTCCAGGCCATCTCAGCCTTAACTCACTTCCTGATTCTTCCTCTCTCTCTGAGGAGGCTTAAAAAATACACAATCATTTTAATATTCCCCTAAGCAAAATATAATTAGGAAGGTAAACTTCTGCCCAGAACACCATGTGGCACAATACAGAACTCCAAGAGAAACACATTTGAGGTAATCTGTTCTCTTGGATAATTTATGCTGATTCTTTTTTCGTTTCATTAGTCCAGAACCTAGCTTTTGGGAGTGGGGAAAGGGTTAGTCGTATCCAAGCTGGAGCTCCTTGGAAAGCACAAGTAGCTTAGTAACCCTGAATAAGGCTTTGGACCAGATGATAAAAAAGGAAATGGGAAAACTGGGAGCCTTCTGGAGCAAAGGGCCGCTCCAATTATCATGTCTGTCAGCTGGCTGGTGACAGCACCCAGCAACTACTCAGTAGGCGTCAGAGCCTCTGAACTACAGCTGATGCATTCTCTGGACCTCGAGAGAATGGGAGCTAGCTGAAAGCCATTCCCTCCTTCTTAATGATTATCCATTAGTATACCATGCGTTTTTGTTGCAGAATAGATTAGAAACAATTAGCAAATGGAAAACTGAACAGGCCCTTGCTGCTTTTGGTTTTTAGAAGCAACTTTTGAACGGAATCAAAATGCTCCTTTCAGAGTCAAATGTGCCATTTTACCTGAATTACATTTTATTTCTGTCATGGATACATGCTTTATTCCATCTGAAAATGGAAATTTTCTGGACATGGATTCAGTTTATGTATTGCTGATTGCTGCATTTATTTTCAGATGCTTTTTAGAAAGCATTATTTAGTAAGCTAATTTTCTCATGCTGAACAATGTATATATTAAAATGATAGTTAAAGCATATTCCAGAGGCATCTTTTAACTCACACTGCAAGGATATGGAACTGTATTGACTGCTGCTGAGACAGTTGAATCATTCGTTGTTAACTGGGAACATTTTTTGATTTTACTGTACTTGTAATTACCTATCCCCGTACTCTTGTGTAAAAAGGAACTTTTTATAGGAAAAAATAATAAAATTAAAAGAACAATGGATCTGATTTTATCAATGCTCAGGAAGTGAATCATTCAACGCCTGGCCTATGGAAATGAGAGGAACATCATTAGGACCTCATGAATTTCAACTTTAATAATGTTGAATTTTTTATATTTCTCACAGAAACTTGGATGAAGCTTTATGTAAATGCAAATTCCCTCATTTCTTATATCAAAGCTTTGTTTGTTTGCATTTTTATTCTACTTCCTCCAAAGAGAAGAAAAATTTGGTTAATATGCAAGTTAGAATTTTTGAGGATTGTGTTTTATTTTTCTCAAAGACTAAGGTGATAAAGAAGCTTAGAACCACCTGATGAAATATACATCGCATTTAAAGAAATAGTGCTTAATGAGTGAGATTTTGTTATGAACATTTTCACAACTTGATTCTATTTTTGATTATTGAGTCAAATAAAATGAAACTATTCCTATAGAATGAAACACAAGAAAATGGCAAACTACCTGTGAAAATGATCAAAGAAATATTAATCTTCAACTATTTCTATACCTTATTTTTCACCTAATCTAGCAATTCCTTCCCTCTCTCTCTTTTTTTATACCAAAGTAATCTAAGGCAGATAAATTACTGTCTAATGTTATTGGTGAAAACAGAAGACCATGTGAGAAACAAGGAAAACCTCCCAACAGAATTCTGGTGCCTCCTGGACTTCCTAGTATGGAAAGCATATAATAGAATTAAGTAATACAGCAGTTGTAGATCTCTCTGTAAAGAAAGAGAATCATAGTTTAGATTTGTGTAAGAGGCGCAAAGCAAATCATTATTCTGTGTCCACAAATGCCAATTGTGGAGGAGCGCCAAGCATCTGAGAGGGTGAGATTGAGGGTCATACTGCTTCTAAAAACTTTCCCAAGCTTTTATTCATTCAGTGTGCAACAAAAGGAGAAGGTTGAGTAAGACAGCTGTGATAGTGATTGGGGAAAGGAGGGAAATTGACATAGACATATACTAGCCAAGTAAGCATGTAGTTTGGATCACTTGCTATTCATTTACTAGCCATAACTCTTCCAGCGAATGAGTAGTAGTATTTGATTTCTGGAAAAACAACACAGTGTACATATATTATCTAAGGGAGCAGAACTCCTCAAATGTGTTTCCATTGGACCTTTGGACTGTACAAGATGGTGTTTGTGGCAGAACTTATTCTTCCTAGTTACATTTTTCTTAGATGGATACTAAAGTGAGTGTGTATTCCCTATGTAACTCTTCCAAATATAATAAATTTCAAAACACTTTATTCTAAAAATGAAAAATATCTTACATAGATAGAGCAACATTCAAATAAAATCTATGCCATAGCATACTTCTAGGAAGGACACTCCAAATCATTGGCTAGTGTAAATTTATTTATTTATTTGTGTGTGAGGAAGATCAGCCCTGAGCTAACATCCATGCTAATCCTCCTCTTTTTGCTGAGGAAGACTGGCTCTGAGCTAACATCTATTGCCAATCCTCCTCCTTTTTTTCTTCCCCAAAGCCCCAGTAGATAGTTGTATGTCATAGCTGCACATCCTTCTAGTTGCTGTATGTGGGACGCGGCCTCAGCATGGCCGGAAAAAACGGTGCGTCGGTGCGCACCCGGGATCCGAACCCGGGCCACCAGTAGCGGAGCGCGCGCACTTAACCGCTAAGCCACGGGACCGGCCCCTTGGCTAGTGTAAATTATTTAAACAAAATATACAGGTAGATTAAAAAAAAGATTATGAGGCTGTTATCACTTATTCACAATCCACAAGGTTTTCAGGGAAGGCTATAGCATTTCACTTTTAAAGGAGTGGGTTCTAACAATGGTTTCCTTTTACAAATTAAATTGGAAATCCAGGTAAATTTTATTTCCTCTGCCCAATGTCTAGTGTGATACCTTTGTTTAAACATGAATACTCCAAACATGCATCAAATTAGTAAAAGTATATGGCTTATGAAAACAAGAAGAAAGGTTAAATTTATAATGTCCGTTTTATACTTCATTTTAAAAAAATCACTTTATGGGACATTTTTGGCTCATTGATTTAGAAGGTATTAATGTGATGGTGAAGATCCGTCATTCATTTTTTTCAAGCCATTACTCATGTCCTTCACATTTCAGAAGGATTAGAGAGATAAGAAGACCAACTTTCAAGATTATATAAGATTGATAGAAAAAGCAAGCTGGCATTTCACCATCAGCTTGAGTTAAGATCCTATATTTTGACTGATATCATTGAGGTGTGATGTGGGCCAATTTCTTTCAATTTGACATATTTGTCAGAATATGCAGGAGATGAGGATTAACTCACACTTTAAAAAATAACATCCTCTTTAAAGACAATTTTGAGAAAGAAATCAAGCTGTAATTATGTGGCCTTTTAGAAATAATATTAATCATCCCGTAACTTGTAAATGAGAAAGATCAGTATCATTCTTTCCGTTATATAAATTATGAAACCCAAGGCTCAAAGCATTTGCTAAACTTTAATAAGAGTCTTAGTTAAATCAGTGACAGAGCCAAAGGTCCCTCCCTGCTAGAACTCCTTGATCTAAAAGGACATAACTGGACTTATATAAGCTACTCTAGATACTTGAATTGAACATTTTTCAGACTAACTGGAAAGTTATTTCCTGTAATACTTTATAAGACTGATTATTCTCCTATACCGATAAATTGCATTCAAATTTGTCATCATTGTAACTTTTGAATTATCTACCTAGCCAAAATAAATCAAAAAATTTAATTTGAAAAGTACAATTAGAATAATTGGATTAGCTAGTTGCTTTCATTTTAAGCATCCATACAAAAGGAAACGTAGTTTCAAGGATTAGTTTCTCTCATGCTGTGTAGCCTTGCTGATAGCTGTTGTAGTCATGGCAATTTCTGTTAGTAATTGCTGGTTGTATTTGCTCACACCTTTCTTTAAAGGGAACTTGTCTGTTTTGACAGGCTCACATTTTTTGCTCATTCTGAAAATTACTTGGGAAAATTACTTGAGTGCGGAAAATTTACTTGTCCTTCTCTCTTAGCAAAAACATCCCTCCCTGCTGAACACAAATATTGTAGTCCTGGTGAAATCTAACTGCTCAACTTCACTAGTCTGTTTTGTCTCAGTGAGGTTTTGTAATTACAAGTGGGAGCTTATTTTACAGTCTCCACTTTCACAACTGATCCTCAAGAAAAGGAAACAACCAGTTAGGCATAATAAATATTTCACTATCAGCTTGGACATGGTCACTTTAAAAATCTGAAGCAAATCAGTAAGGCAAGCTCTTCATTAGAATCTTCTGCTGTCTTATATAGTAATTGAAGAAGAAACAGAATCATCAAAGACCTGTATAATCAAATATTTCAGGGTGTGATTTGTGGCATCAATGCAGTAATAATATGGGGGTTGGTTGTTTCTTCCAGCCGGTAAAGTACTGGGAAATAAACTGAATTTCTGTTGTGGTTTACCTTTATGAATAGGCCTTCATAAAGCCCAGTCATCAGTAAAGGATTTGGTTTCTTTAAGCATATAGTCACAGCCATAAAGTGAAAAATTGAGATAATAAAAAGTAGGCAGTGTAGTTCCAGCATCACATGTAATATCATTGTATAACATTGAGTCAAAATTTGTAAATAATATTTTCAAATAGATTATGAATACCCAGGTGATTTGAGGCAAAAGCTCCCAATGTTGGCTTTTTGAAGTACAGGTGAATGGCCATCTTTAAATGCTTGTGCCGGTATGAAGTGAGTGATTGCTAGAGAGATATCTGTGTTTGGTTCTAATAAGATCATTGACGAGCGAAGAGTGATTAATGTTATTTTAACAGTAGATGCCGTCACATAGACACCTAATATGTATGTTAGTGGCTTTAGTGGGTTGTGTTTATTCAGGATAAATGAGACCCGAGGGCATCAAAATTAAAACTAAAGATTCAACTAAATCTTTTCATTTGTTTCCAAGAATCTAGTGCAGTAATCTGCCCATAGGCAATCAATTAACATATGCCAATTAATTAGCTTTTGTTTGCAAAGATTGATTTGCTATGATTCCTAAAGAACAAGGCTTCAGGGGCTGGCCCCGTGGCTTAGCAGTTAAGTGCACGCACTCCGGTGCCGGCGGCCCGGGTTCAGATCCCGGGTGTGCACCAACGCACTGCTTCTCTGGCCATGCTGAGGCCGCGTCCCACATACAGCAACTAGAAGGATGTGCAGCTGTGACATACAACTATCTACTGGGGCTTTGGGGGAAAAATAAAAAATAAATTAAAAAAGAAAAAGAACAAGGCTTCATTTAAGGGGAACAATATAAAGTCCTCAGTTTACCTATAATTGAACTCAGCGTGTACAGGGGTGATCTATGAAGTGCTATCCTTTCTGAAAAGCTTCAGTAGGGGTCATTAAGTACAAGGGATTATTCCATTGAACACTGTCTGTCAGAATGAGAAAGTTAGGCCTTAACAATCTTGCAGCTAGCACTTTATTCCTTTCTGTATATGGCATTTCCATGGTGAAGATGCCTCACAATGTTCCCAAATTGGGATTTCCCAGCCATCTGTGTTTTCCTGGACATTGTGTCTATTTTCCAAGGTTTAGAAGAGTCTCTGCCTATCATTTGTTTTACATTTTAGTAGTATCAACATAGAGGATTGAAAAGGAGGCTGTGTTTCCCTCTGCCTTTATTTTTTATTTATTTATTTATTTCACCATTTTTACCCTTCAGCATTAAGCTAGTGACCTACTAGCATCTGCCAGAAGATTTGCTAGTGTTAGACCCACATGCTTCTGGTGATTGGCAATGTGGAATAGCTGTCCCAAGTCTTGTCATTCACGAGCTGTCATAAGAACCCCAGGATGTTGTGCTCTACGCCTCCAACAAGCTCAGTTGAACTCCTTGCCAACCAACAGATAGTGCCACAGGGTGGTTCTGGTTCTCAGTTCCCATCAGCTCTTAGAAGCCACTACAGCCTAGAGAAAGCCGTCTTAGAAAACTTTCCAAAGCACATCTGCTATTTTCCCTCCCAACACCTATGGGATTTATATATGATATTCCATCCTATTCCATAGGATGAGTTATCTTGAGCCCTGTGCACATTACTGATGTACTGCGAGTGTTCAGTAAATGTCAGCCATTTCTATGATCAAATATCCATTATCATGGCTGAGCCTCTGTAGTGGCCCTCAGGATAAAATAGCTGTGAAACCCGGGTCTAGGATGCTCTTAGCAAGCAGCAGCTCCTCCTCTGACTAGATAGCTGTGTGTTCTCAAAAATCCCATAGTACACTATGATTACTCCTACTTCAGTACACATCTTGCCACACAGTACTTGCAGTTCTCTCTCCTGTGTCTTTAGCCAGATTGTAAACTCTGAAGAAGAAAATAGCTATGTCTTGTCCACTGCTGTATCCCTCGTGCTTAGCATAGTGTCTGAACTGTTCATGCATGTAGTAGGTGTTCACTAATTGCTGAATGAATGAATGAAATGTCCTAGTATCATAGGTACTGAATGACTTGCACAGAGTGAGAGTGGTCCCCAAAGAAGGTGTGCATTCTCCAGTTACATCCCAAAACATAGGGTTAGCATCATCAACATATGTACTATGAATACATGCAAAGCATTAATATTAGCAATTATGCTCCAAATATTAACCTCAGGTTGAATGCAACATAATAATCACACTTAGATATTAATTACAAATCCTTTGATTGGATAATAAATAACTATCCTTTCATCATCATTATGCAATATCATTACTGATGAGCTAAAATCTGCTTAGGTTAGTAGCCCCTAAAAGGAACTTTCCCTCTTAAGTAACCGTCACCCACATCCATCAACTGTGGTAGCCCCTCCTTAGCACATCTTAACCCTCTCTCACTTTTCACTTTTTTCCACCTGTTTTTGATAGTCTCACCAAATTACACACCTGGTCTCAGCTCCTCGTTTTCCTTTAGTTAATAAGATGCTAAATGTTTCTTGCTCCTTTTTTATCTTTACTCCTATTCTTTTCATAACAGCTTCCTATAGTATATATATTTCCATCCATCCAAGCAATAATCTACTGATTGCCCGATACTTGACAAATACAGTCCCTGCCTTCTTTGAGCTTATAGTCAAATGGAAGAAAGACTTTGAACTGCTAAGTACAATCAACGGCCTACGCAAGGTCCCGTTTTTACTAATATCTGACCACTACCAGATGAAGACTACCATGAATAGATTACTGTTGCAGAGCAGCATTCTAAAAGTATTTTTAGATGTGGGCATTCACAAAGCAACAAGAAAGGCCTAGGGACTAGGAGGTAGACAAGAAGGAGGTGCACTAGAAGAGACGCTTTTTTAGTAGTCACTATCCAAATATAAGCTCTTGAATTCATTGCCTGGCAACAGAGAAGCAGCTTCGCTCCTCAAAAGCTGAGAAAGAGCATCTCCAGAGAAATCCCTGGGGGATTTCTTAGCCAAATGTTTACAAACTATTGTTGAAATTCTTGAAGGTGGGGGATCCTAACCTATGCTCTAAGGACAACTGATTAAGGACAGAAAGAAAAACAGACTTTACCCAATAAATGAGTTCACAGAATTTCAGTACCTCCACCAGCCCATTTTAAGAACCAAACGCCTACATCATCCATCCTGAAGCAGATTTGATGCTGACTGCAGGCACGAATTGATTGTCAGTCCTGATCTAGTTTATCCACGGGAGTGAAATGACTTTGTTAACAGCCATCACTGCACCGATATTGTATTCAGGCACAAAGTAATTGTACTTAATACGAATGCAAATGTCCTACAATAGTGACATTTGTTCTTGAATTTAAAACATCTGCTGTAGAAAATTCTATTCCTTATTACAGGCTAGGCAGCCCTTTACAAATCTTAACCTATTTAATCCTCCCAACAACCCTATGAAGAAAGTACTACTATTTTCCCCATTTTAGATATGAGGAAACTAAGGCCAGAAGTGACAGTACTTGCCCAAAGTTACCCAGTTAGACAGACCTGGGTTCTAATTATTGCTCTAACACTTTCTGACTTTAAAACCTGTTCTTTCAACCAGTATGCAAAGTGGCCTTAATATAGAACATAAAATGAAGGAAAGAACGTACAGTACGACAGTTCTGGGCAGCTCTTTGCCATTAGCCTTTAGTTAGGATTGTTTACCCACTTTTCCTTTTCCCAGTGTGTCAAAATCAAGAAGCCAAGACGTTTGATTGAAATGAGCGTATCTTAAATACCAGTTTTCATGAAAAGAACAACTAAAGGCCTAATATGCTTGTTGCCTTATTCTGTTTTATAAAGGTCCGGCATCTAGTGCATTAGTTTGTATCCAAAAGAGACTATCTTGCAGGGAATACCGCCAACCTCTTCATTACACCTAGATCAGGGCCCTGGACCTCTGCTACTGGCTAACCCATCCCAGGCATTTGGTTAGATACAGTTGCTTCGGAGTCCACTTACGAGCAAGGCACGTTGCAATGGAGTCCTGATGTACCCACTTGCCTCACGTAGTTGTGGTCATTCAGTGAGTGGAATAGTGGTACAGTTGGCACCTGTTGCTGTTGACAAAGTTAGATAAGTTTAGTTATGTCAAGTGTAATTCACAATTTAACCATTCTTTTTTCTTTCTCCTTCACTATGCTTCCTTTCAAATTATTCCTCAGAAAACATCTGAAGTGTGGCACTAAAGTGATTTTTCTATCCCATTGTACTTAATAGCAAGTTGTGGCATTTATTTCTTTTTTAACATCC
The DNA here is from genome assembly GCF_020826845.1 of Diceros bicornis minor. Taxonomy (NCBI): domain Eukaryota; kingdom Metazoa; phylum Chordata; class Mammalia; order Perissodactyla; family Rhinocerotidae; genus Diceros; species Diceros bicornis. Next base: position 125,834,479 of record NC_080781.1, on the reverse strand, counting down.
CTCTTTCTTTAAAAATCCTTATCTTTGTTTTGGTAAATTGAAGACAAAATGTGGTCCACAGCAAAGAAATGAGACATGAACCCCTCTACAGTATGTATGTTCAGCCTGAGATACCTGTGTTCTACACGGGACAATTTAAGCACAAGTCGTATCGGGTTTTAAACCCCCATGAAAAACACATCAGAGTTAAGCACTAGGTCTTTGGCTAACCTCTTCTTGATTTTTTAATGTATTTTAATGAAATCATCAAAATAATAGCATCTTCTTTGGAAAGATGTATTCTTCATTTATTCTTTTGTTCAAGACAACGAACTGACATTTCTCATATGTTGAGAAGATTGCACTTTCAAATATTACTGAGATAAGCCCTTGAAATTTACTGGCCATCAGGATTTGCTGCTTTCAATGATTAATTACCTGTTGGCACACTTTTCAAAGGTATTCTCCTTAGCTATTTCCTTTCATCTTGACCTACCGTTTTTATGAATAGCCTTTCATGTATAGCTCAGAAGAGTATTAGTAAAGGTTCATTTTGTTTCTCTGGGTAGGGATGCTGGTTTATAATTATAATGCAGTTTGTAACCACAGTGAAAATGAAAGCCCCAATAACTGTACCTCATTAGGAGCCTAAATATCATTTTATGACAAATCTAGTTCTTTAATACTTATGCAAAGACCTTAATAATCTGGAATATTTTGTCCCTTCAATCTGTCAGCCCACTAGGATTTATCCATCTATTCCTTTAGCAAATTCGTATGGGATGAATTCAGAGCTTGAGGCACTGTTCCAAATGCTGGAATAGAGCGATGAACAAAACATAACCCCTGTCCTCATGGAGCTTATGTTCTAGATGGGGTAAACAGACAGTAGATAAATAAAAAAAATAATAAACAATTTGCTTTGGCGAATAAACAGGCAGGGTTAGGGGGATAGAGCATGTTGAGAGATAGGGGCAAATTTCATATAGGGTGGTCAGGGAAAGTCTCTCTCTTAAGGTGGTGTTTGATGGACAAGTGGGAAGGGCCCAGGTGGATATCAGGAGGAAAAATATTCCAGACAGAGGTAGAAGCACATTCAAAGACGCTGACGTGAGAATAAGATTGGCAAGGGGGGGCAAGGTAGGAAACCAGTGTGACTGACATAAAGTGAAAAAGAGGGCAAGTGATAGATGAGAGCAGAGAAGTAGCCGGGATCGTATCACATATGCTCTTATCTTCCAAAGCAAGGACTTTGGTTTTGACTCTCAGTAAGATGGGAAGCCACTGGAGAGTGTTGAGTAGAAGAGCAACATGATTTGCCTTATGTTGTAGATTAATGTTTTACTGCAAGTATGGCTTTTATGGCACTAGTGGCCAGCTAACACAGTCAATTAGCGAATGCTATCAAAGAACCCAGTCTCCCCCATCCCTCACTGATTTTGCTTTGTTCCACAGCTACAGAATGAACCTCAAACTTTAACCAAACATGATGGACATTTGCTCTGTGGATCACAATGGAATTGACAAGAATGTGTAATTAGCTCAGACCATCCCATCCACACTACAAGGAGGGAAAAACGACTACATTCATTTAACTCAGCCATCAGCAGTGCAGGAAAAATAACTCCCACTAAAGTGAGTCAGTAGCCTCATCATAAACCAAAGGAAGCATATTATGCCTTAACTGATGGCTCAGTGGCCTTAAGGAAGTAATGCACCTTCCTAAGTACCTAATTTACTACCAGGCTGTGACTCAGGCTCAGGGGAAATCGAACCTATTATTGCTTACTCAAAATACAGTAAGTAACAGTGGATAAACATTGGGAGTATTTAGAAGAACAGAGAGTTAATGTTGCTAAGAAGACAAATATGTTATCTGTAGCAGTTCTCACACTGGCTTTGTGTGTATGTCTGTCCTCCAGTGACTGGTTGCTGTTTGCACACCCATCTGTTTGATTTCTCATTGGAGTTGCACACGTAATTTGATGTGCTTGTGCAGAGTTCAACACCACAGTTCTAATAGCTTCACACCTGTTTAATTTGTCTCCTCCTGTTTCTTTCTAATGCTGGAAAATTAGCCAAGTCCCTGACAATTGGTCATGGCCTATGGAGCCACCCCCAAAGCTATGAGGTTTGAAACTGTTAATGTTTGCTCGGAGTATCTGTACTGTCCTTTATTCTGGTCACTTAGCTTACAGCCCCTGTTCTTTCTTTTTTCCTATGATTTTCAGCAAATATCTGGCTTCTGTAAGCATTCTCTCAATAGATCGAAATTGCAGAAAATGTAACTTCAGTGACACCAAAGAGTGATTAAAGCATATTGTTTCTGGTGATTGGAGTACTAGTAATCTCACCATGCAGGAAGGTGATTTAAAAATGGAGCCTCATTATCTTATATTGGCACATAGTGTACAGAATCACTTCTAGTTCACTATGGTTAAATTGAATCATGTTTGGCTAGTCATAGAATGTACGACATTTATGTTCTTTTAGGTACTATCACAGTGGCAACTTTGGTCATTCTGTTGTGATTCTGAAGGATCTATTTTTAGATTTCAACATAAGCTATTTCCATTCTACTCTTTACCTTGACCTAGGATAGTCATACTTTGTCAGAGAATGGTAAATGCTTAGCTGCTGCTGCTGATGACAGTAGAACACTTAGCTATAACAGATGAAATTACCAAATGAATTCTTTTGAATGGAATAAATGCTCAATCAGGTTATCCTAGTAGGAAGGTATTCATCCACAGCCAGTCAGTCTGTAGCTTGCTTGGCCACTGTAGATTATAGAACTCAGTTTTGGTCTGTTGTCTCTCACCGTAAGAACACAGTTTAGGGCACTGCATGAGTTCTGGCTGCAGCTCGAGAAGTGCTCTTTGGACAACTGTCTGAGGAAGGCAACCGCCATTCCCAAAGTTCTAAGCACCATGAGTGCCAGCATCTAGTTTAGGAAAGATAGTGCACATGATAGGCACTCAAGACATTTTTGTTGACTTGAATGAGTATAAGCCCCACAAAATGGTATATAAAATAATCGGTCTTTGCAAGTCAACCAGAGATGATACTGCACCTCCTGCAAAACAAGAAACATGTAAAGAGGTTGTTCAGAGAAGCTAGGACTCACGAGGCAAATCATGCATTGTGATTCTGTCCACAAACCAATTCCTTTCTGGGGCCAGAACTTTTACCTGCTTTACCTAGAGAACAATATAGAACAGCTAGACTCATCTGAAAATGTTTTGTTTGACATGAACCAGCACATGTAATTGAATGTTTTCTCTCCTTTCCTGAACACTTGGCGTTTGAGAGTCAACCAAAGAACAAGTCCATATCTCCTTTCTCCATTGGTGGGCTTCAGAGCAAAGAGAAAATGGATCCATGACAGGCGAAAGAGGGAAGAACTGGGTGTTGAACCCACCCAACCCTCTCCCTGGAGACATAATTTGGACAGAAAAGGAAAAGGTTGTCTGTCTGGTACACCCTGTCTCCCTCACCATCATCACCTTTCCGTCAACTGACTGTTTATTTAAGTCGGAAGTCAGCATTTAGCCAGTTCTGCCTGAAGCTAAGTGAGGGAGTTTAATTCTGAGGACTGTGGTTTCCCTGAAGGGCCATATCCTCTGTCTCTTGGGGGAGGAGTGCTGTTTGTACACTCCTGATGCTGAGGGATATAGTAGGCACCATCATATGGCAACATCCCAAATTTATTCTGAGATGTTAAAAAAAAGAAGTAATCCAACTGCTGATGTGATTCATGAATAGATGATGCAACTTATGATGACATGATGATATGATTTATCATATACTGAACACGTGCTCTTAGAAGAAACTTTGTACAGAATCAATATGAGCCGTAAGACTAAATACAAATATATTGTGAACATTTAAAATTTTAGCCCCCTTATCTTTAAAGTAATATATACAGCATATTTGCCAGTATAGATTTTTCATCACCAGCCATCTGGTAAAAATTAGTATGAGATAAATAATTTAGCTTCCTTCTGTTCAGATACAATTTCATTACCCTCTTCCTTGATGCTGTGAAAAGTCTTCAGAAATAATCAGTTGTAAAGTGCTTTTGTATTCCAGCCAAAGCTGAGCCTGGAGGTTTCTGATATGCTGACGTTTGACTCGTTTTCCTCTGTATGCTGTGAAAAGAAGAGGTGCCAATTGTTAGCAAGTGGCCCCCAAAGAATTGCATACCTGGTGGCAGCCCCTTGCACAAGCACACTGCCTATTAAATCACAGCGTGTGGAGCCATGACACGAGGCAGCTCAGATGTTCAAGAAGTCATTCTTTTGAATTAAAAAAAATAATAATGCAGAGCATAAGAAAGAAACTTAGGAGAGAACAGTTAGATGTTCTCTGTGACCCAGTAATTCTCTCTAATCACAGTGAATATTCCAGCCTCTGAAACTCAGTAATTGGTTTGGAGGAGATATTTTTCCATTCATAAGAAAAATCTCTGCTGCTTTTGGTCCTGGCCTTATTTCTCCAATCTGGCTTGCGTTGAAGAATTTTATACTAGAGTTGTAGGAGAACATGTGCAAGATTGTGGAGGGCCTTGAACACCAGACCAGGGAGTTTGGATTTTCTCCTGTAGGCAGCAGGGAGCCATTAAAAGATTTTGAACAGGAGGAATGTAAAAAATAGGACTTGATTTGGATGCATGTTTAGTATAAATGTGCAATGATAAGATATATTAAGGGAGTGTTATGGTTCTGTTCACAGCATGAATATAACTGGAGAATTCATCTCTACTAGCTCTCTAGTTCAGCTTTTACGGCATGCAAATTTTCAGGGCCAGCTGTGTAAGAGCTTGATGGTAAAAGAACAAAGTAAGAATTGATAATGTGAATATAATTGTAAAGAAAGGGAGTTTTAGTGATCAAGATCATTGGTAACACAGAAGAATAATCATTTTAAAGGGGGACTCTAGAATTATTTGTTATTTTGTTTGAGTTCTTTGAAACTACTTCGACGCTATATAATTTAAGTTTTAAGTGTTCCCTGCAGGGATAATTTATGCATCTTGCATTCTCATGCAAATGTCTTAACAGTCTACACTGTTGAAAATGAATGCTGGAAATTATTCCAAATAGGTCATGGTTGTGCAAAGCTTATGAAGTATTAATCATTTTCATATATTCTCATAGTTTATATTATATTCTTGCAGTCTGTTTTCAACTATGGTAATACGTAGGTAACAAATATGTGGAAATTTAGATTGCATATTTTGATAAAGAACTGTAATTTGCCTATTTCAAAATTTAATGTCATCAAAACCCTTTTTAAAGAATTAATATAAAAATGCCACAGTATTTCAGGAAATACAGAACGAACCAAATTTAATTTAAACTAAGCTACTGAAAGCTCATTTATGAATTGTAGCTGGATGCTTGATCTAGACACTCCCGTAAAACACTGCGTTTTTAGAATTCAGGCTTCAACGCAGTGGTTTCTACATAACCATAATATAAGGTGATGATAATAATAAACGACATCACAGTTGACAGCAGCTTGGTCTAAATAGGGGGCCATTGTCTTGTTTACTGCGACATCTAAGCATTACATTTCTCTTATGAAATATAATTCACTTTATGATAGCGACATTCATATTTCAAAGTGTCTTATTTTAATGAACTTACACAGGACCTCTCCACACTAATCATGAGTTTCTCAAGAGACTTGGATTTCCTTTTTTTTCCCTTCAGAGATGAATGTGCATTACACTAAGGAAAATCTCCAGGAAGAAATAGGTTTACTCCTCTCTCTGTCAGGCTCCTGTATAGATAGTAATGTACAGAAGAACATAACCTGCCCTGGGTGGCCTCTCAGATTTTACCCTGAGCTCTGAGCACAGCTGGGAGTTTGGGCAGGAAATAGAGATTTTCTCCAACAGATGAGAGAGACAACTTACTTTTTTACCTTCCCCATTAAACCTTTGGGCGGGGGAGGGGGCAGTGGGATGGCAGGCATTTCTCAAAGGCCACAGGATTATAGACTTAGGAAAAACAAATCATCACATTTACTTTCTTTGTTTTTACCTCTTGTTGTCTTTCTCCCTTTGCACCCCCCTCCCGCCATCTCTCTGTCTGTTTCTCTCTATCTCAAGCAGACATGCACACATACATGCACGCACACACACGCGCACGCACACACACACACACAAGTCTGATTAGGTTCATTTATGTTTCTCCTTACCTACTACCCACATCTGCACCTAAAGAGGCAGAAGACTAGTTTCAGTAAATGTGCTCTGGGATCACTCCTTAAAACTCCCAGGGTAGGGAGAAGGTCACTGGAAAGAAAAAAAAAGCCCAAATATGCTAAAATTCAGTCATGAACATTTTGCAATAGAAGAATGAACTTTTCATGGCATGATCTAGGAGAATGTTAAATTGACACATTTACATAAGATAAATGGAGAGCTGCCTGGCATGGTGGAGAAAGCAGTGGGCCGGCAGCTGGCGAGCTCGGCTTGTATTCCATGTTAAAGCTCTTTCTTCCCTCTGCAACCCAGGACCAGTTAGGAAACGTCTTAGAGATCAGGTTGCCTTAAAATAAGGGCCTCCCACATGTCAACACCAGCTACCTTAAACCCATTCCAGCTTCCTCTAGAAGGAGCTGCTTCCCTGTGCTGAATTCATTCTCTAGCAGAAAGTGTGAAAGCCAGGTCCAGTGTATTAGCATCTTTGGTTCCATTTCTTCAACTGTAAAAAAAAAAAAAGCTCTTTGGAGAGGGAAAAAAAAGGTCTACCAAAATCATTATAATCATTACCTTTGTTATCATCATCAGTATTAAACTGTCCCTTACTTGAATGCCATAACTGTTTGATCAGTTGTAGAAAACTTTAAAAGTAGGCACTGCTTAAACATAAGGTTCTATTAGATTTTTCATTATTGTTGTTATTAGTAACCTACATTATGAAAGTAGAACTAGCAACAGTGGTTTAGAACAAAAGAAGTGAGATAATAATGTTTTACTTTTTGTGGCATAATAATTAAACTAGATGTGTAAATGTCATTTTGCCCATTAAGACTGGGTTATTGCACAAATCTCTTTAATATCATGTGGGTTCACTAATACACATTATAGTAATTCAAATTTTAGAATCTTAGGATATGTTAAGCCCCAAATTAAAAGCTCATGGATTGTTACCCTTGAAAAGGAATCACTACTGAAAGCAATTCTCACACATACAGTTAATGTGTAACAGGAACCCCTCGCGGAAATGGAAAGGTGCTTCTCTACTCCATTTTCATCAACAAGCACTAGTTTTCATAACAGTTTCAAGTTGGGAGTGGGGTGGGGGATGCTGCGTTTTCTTATAGATCACACAAACTGAGACGTAAGGCAAGGGAAGGGGTCCCATAGTCAATAAGCACTTACGCCTAGCTAGCTGCTTTCCATGCCCTCTGCGATCTTCCCTAGGAGGCTCATGGTGCTGTTCTCCTCTTACAGATGCAAGGTTAGAACACAGGTAAATTGCCCGAAGTCAGAAATCTGGAAAGTGGAAGAGGCAGGTTTGAACAGAGCTCTTCGGTGTTCCAAGAGGCAGGGCGCTCAAATAGGAGGAAGGGCTGAACCTTCAGGCAATGTTGGAACTGTACTTTTAGAAGAGAATTGACATCGCAGCTATTGTCTGCACAGTAACTACCATTTGGGTGAAAAGGCACACTTGCAATTGAGTTTATAAAGAAATGACTTGTTGGGGCCGGCCCTGTGGCATAGTGGTTAAGTGAGCGCGCTCCGCTGCTGTCGGCCCCGGTTCAGATCCCGGGCGCGCACCCACGCACCGCTTTGTCAGGCCATGCTGTGGCAGCATCCCACATAAAGTGGAGGAAGATCGGCACGGATGTTAGCTCAGGGCCAGTCTTCCTCCGCAAAAAAAGAGGAGGCTTGGCATGGATGTTAGCTCAGGGCTGATCTTCCTCACAAAAAAAAAAAAGAAATGACTTGTTAAGGGCTTCTTTCCCGTGGTTTTCTCACTTGTGAGGTGGGAGAACTCCTCCCTCAAGCAAGAGGGATGTAGATCCACTCTGAAGTTATTACAGAGAGCTGCTATCAAGATTAAATCAGATCATTATATATGCAAAGGGGCCTCCCACAGTGCTAGGCACACAGTAGGCTCTTAGGAAGTAGTAGTTTAGAATGAATTCTTCCATTTGAGTCTTAAATTAGTGAATTGACTTACCCTACTTAGACTTGTGGTGACTGTCACAAGTATCGTCTCATTCGCTCCTTTGAAGGGGCAAATGAGAGCAGAAATGCACTCTCTTCATAGAAAGATGACTCTCTTTACAACTTCCTATTCTCAGAAGTAATTTGCAGGTGTAATGTGATGTGACAGTCCAATAACCCTCTGGGACACCTTTCTCATCCTTGGTTTATAGATGAGGCCTTTGCACCTTGCCCTGTGATTCCTGGTTTTGTGGTTTGCAGTGGAAAGCACGCATTAGTGACTTCCATTTGAGCAGTTGCTGTTGTCTAGCATTGTTTTCTTACCTGTTCGAGAGAAAAGATAAGAAGTCTCCTTTGAAAGTCTTTGAAGTAGACTCGTGGTTATTGTAAATGACTCTCTTCTACAGAGGCTGGCCCTATCAAATTTAACACAACAGCTGTCCAACACGAATCAAAATTACAATCCTCAAAATTGCCTGAAGTACTAGAACATGCTATGCAACACACCTTGGTATGATTTTATTTTTAATAGGCCACCCACCTTGCCAGAGTTTTTTCAGTTGGACTACGGAGAAAGAACCTTTCTCCTTTGCATGACAGTTTGTTGCATCTCTGTGAAAAGTTTTCAGAGTTCCTAGCCTTTGAATTTTCAGACAGGAACTTGCAACAGCTATTTAAAAAGATACAACCAACTAAGCTTATTCTCTCGCTGACTACAAATACTTCCGAAGTCATTTTCTTACAGGTGGATTTAGATCCCACTCTGAAGTTATTACACAGAAAAATACTGCCACAGATTAGAAAGCATCATAGTAGTAACAGAGAATATTTATCCAGTGGGCACAAATTAATTCCAGTAACCAGCCAAAAGACAGGAAAGTTTATTTTTAGAAATTATATCTGATATTTGATTCCCTTTTCAAAACACATAGGTCAGCCTTGCTATAAGAAAGCCAACATCCAGAGTTAATATACATGATAGACAAAAATGTTTTAAGCAGCTATTCACTTTAGAGAAGTGTTCCTCACTTGAAAAAAAATAATTTTCCACATATTTTTGTTAAACAGTAAGATTTAATCTAGTAAGATTTAAAAAATGATGTGATGGTCACAGTCTGTCTGCAACATATCTTATGTAAGATCAAGTACATCTTCTACTACCTAATTGGATTGCCTAAACAATCTGTCTTCTTCTGCAAGCTTTGGGTCAGACTAACACTGTCTTGGGCCAGTTACACAGCCGTGGAGGCATGTGGCCCATCCCTCTCCTTTGTCACAAATCTCAACAAGTTACTTTCATTTCAAAATGTATTTGCTGACCAGGTTTGGAACTGAGTGAGGCCTTTGGATCATGTAATTTTAATATCATGACAAAAATAACTCGTCTTAGGCTCTGTAAGGGAGGCATTATTTTTTGTTTTGTCTCCTGCTTTTTTCTAGCTTATTTCAGTGTGTTTTATAAAACAAATTGCTTTGTAAGATTTGGCAGCCTGCGTACTCCATTGCATGAGACCGCTTTACAGAAATACATGAAAATGCAGAACAAGCCAATACAAAGGACTAAATGAACTCGGGGCCTAAAATATGGTCATATCTGCATCCCAATTCTGTTTTAAACAGGCTATTGGTTGACAAACTCCTTAATGTTTTTGTTTTTTCATTTTTGTTTGTGAAGCATTGAGGAGAAAAAGCAATACTGTGCTAGCCTATTTCACAGGGTCAGCATAGGGTAAATTAAAATATCTATTAAATATCATGCTATATAAAAATGCTACCAAGAAACTTCGTTGTAACCATAGGAAGGAAATTAGTCCATGTGCATATTCTTAATTATAATTTGCGTTTCTTTACAAATGGTTGCTAATTTACATGTGTTCTTTTAAGTCATTCTGTTGCGTGGTGTTTCATGAAGCCCGTTTTTAAGCACTTTGCTTCTTTAGCGCTGTGGCTTACAGCACTGCAGCCTTTTCAGCCGACTACAGACAGAAAGGAAAAATGAAGGGAGGCAAAACAATTTTCTGGGAATCAAGCTTAGAGGAGAACACAAAATACAAAGTGTAATTCACGTGCAGCCCTAATTTTGGCCAGAATTTTTATCTTCCATGTTAAAACACATATAGGTAGACCCTTTCTTTGTAAGTTGATGCCATAGTGGAAAAGAATTTTGAAAAGAAAAGAGAATTTTTTCATTTTGCCCTGGGTTTCCTGGGCATGTATTACCAGAAGTAATCCCACATTTCATGTTTATGGAGCTTTGCAATTTTCAGAGCTGCTTTCACATACATCATCTCATTGGATCCTCGTACAACAATCCAGTAAGGTCAGCAGGACTGCTAGGTTTTTTCTCCCATTTTCCAAAAATCAAGCTACTAGAATTTAATTGACATGTTTAGCTATTTGCAGATCCAAAGACCAAGAGTGGAAGTTTAATGCCTATATCTTGGTTAACAGGAAATCTCTTTATTCTTGCAGCTTAAGCATTGTTTTGTCTTCATTATTCCTTCTTCTCTTCCTCCCTTTCCCCCTCCCTCCCTCTCCAGTTTTTTAAATTGAATTTCTCTGTAGGCTGCTTTCCTCCTCCTATCACCCACTCTCTGCTCCCGCAAGCAAGTTCTGACTTGTCAGTCTCTACTCCAAAACCAGCCCTCTCTTCCTATAGTGCCACATTGAACCCTTTTTTGGATCTGTACAAGGTAACTTCCAAGTTCTCTTCATATGACATTCCATTCTTTCCTTTATTTAGTTCATCAGATGTGTATTGATCATTGACTCTAAGCCAGGCCTTATGCTAGGAGCTGCCCTCAAGTATCTCACAGTCCAGAGGATATTTGAGTGAACAAACGATACTCTGTTTATCATGAATTAGTAATTTTGCTTAGCTACAGTGCACTGGGTGAGTATTGATTCTCTCTTCTCCAACCTCTCCCTTCCCGTGCTTTGATCTTAGTAATAATGAAGTTCATTCACATCAAATATACCCTAGGAAAGAACATCAAAGTTGTGAATATAATAATTAATCTTGAATTTTGAAATCACAGATAGAGGAGAAGTCTGTATAGAAAATATAGGTAGTTATGGTGTCACCCCCATGGGTATGAAGTATATTTTAAAATTCTATTTTTTTTATTTCTAACAGAGTTGAAAATCTAGTTTTAATCTGCATATTTTTTCATTAGGCTGGAGAATAATTGGCACACACAAGTCAGACCTGCTTAAATAACCTGCTAACTTTAAATCTAGAAAATTAATTGTCATCAGAATATGGCTCAGAATTAGAAGAGTGACCTTTGCTATTGGTAGTAATTGTTAAATTAATTGGAGCATCAGACTACTGAAAATGTGGCCAGAAGAGAGGAGGGAGAAGAGAACAAAGTGAGAGGATTAAAGAGAGAGAGATTAGTTATGATATGTTTATAGAACCTGCTGAAAAGAGGAAATCATGTTTTACTAGGTTCCTTTTTCAGAGTTTCTTTAAATGCCCACTCATATATCTATAAACTGTTTTTGTTTCTGTGTTCTATGATGCCTGCTTTACAAACCTTATGTGTAAATAAAACAAAATGTATTGAGAAACATTATCGTACACCAGGATACGTGCACTTGGCCTAGCATATACATAGGTGAAAGGTTATACTTGCTGTGCCGTGCTGTGATTGCAGGCTTTGGTCAACGGTCTAGGGGCTTAGCGTTGCCATTTTATCTATGGACAATATACATGGCAATCCTCAAAACTTCCCATCCTACTGAGATACGGACTCAAATGAAACACTGCCACCCTATCAGTGGTACCATAGCTGAAAATACAAAAGCAGGGGGAAAAAGAGTATGAAAAATCTGCTATTAAGGCCTATGTTTGCCAAGTTACTTCTTTTAATCAGGAAGGCATTTAGTCGTGGTGTGTGTTTTGGTATTGTAGATGTGTTTAGGGCACTGAGATGACATAATTAATGTACAGATAGTTTTTAGCTCTCACCTTTTTGGTTATGGCTACTGAGGATGTCGCTGCACATCACCTGCTGAGGGACATGGCCCTTACTTGGCTTCCTTCAGGGAAGCCCCCATCACAGCCCATGCTTCCTCTGACCTGGCTCCAGCTCCAGGAGGCCAGAGAGGTAGTGCACCCCTCTGTACTTTGCTCTGTGTGCCAGGGGCAACACAGGGCATTGTTGCTTCTTCTGACTCTAATAGAGAATAGCAAGTTACACAATCCAAAGCCTTTTGTGCTGGAACAAAGGTATTTTCTGGCACACCATTGGATCTGGGAGTTATTTGCATATAACCAATATTACTGATTGTGTTAATGCCTTCTTCACTTGCCTCTCAAAGTCTGTGTGGATGTCTAATAGGCCTTGATAAGGGAAGCTGACTGCCATTCGTGACTGTAAGTATTCTCCAATATGTTCTATTGACCTGATGTTGAGGGTTTCAAATGTTTTCTTCTTGTCAGTGATATTTCAACCTCCAAAGAACTGTTTTCCCCTTAATAGTGAGTAAATTGGTAAAAAGAAGTATTAGATTTTGCTCCTTGATCTGTTTGTTCTGCAAATGTATATTCTTCATTCCTTGCCCAAATCATGATCATTATAACTAACTGGTATGGATTCCTTAGATAAAAAGGTTCAATATTCACTGAGAAAAAACTAACCTTGAACTTTAAGGGGAATAGAGATAATGATCTAGAAGAGAGATTTTAGAGACAGATTGATTATTTCATGAACTAAAAAGACGTTATTCCTCTGAAAAAATATAAATATGCAAGAGAGGTAAACAACTCTGACGAGAAATCAATGCATAAAATGTTATAAGATATAAAGCACCTTTTCTTTCGCAGCCATGCCGAGTAATTTCTTAGTGGCTGTGCAGGGAACACTTGACATCTTTTTAATTCATTCATTCATTTATTATGATAGCAGATATTTATCTAATGCATATTAAATGCAGAGCACAATGACTACTGCCTCTGTTTAGTGCCTACTATGTGTCAAGGCCACTATGTTACCTTTATAAAGAGCTCTAATAATTGTCTCCAGGTCAATCAAAGGAGATTGATTCCTCACCATATGTCTACCTGCTGTCCTCTGAATAGGGCTTCCCTGGTTAAGGTCAAATCCAATTTCTATTATTTATATGAATCACTGCTGAGACATAGAGAGATACAACTGCACCCCTCTTCCCTTTGGTGGCCCTTCCCGTGTTTGGTGGGATGTTCACATTTTTCCACATTTGATAAAAATCAAGCCTCTTCCGCCTACTCCTTCCAACACTGGATAAAATGACAGTGTCACACACAGAGAACAGAACACTCCTTTGGTTGCTTCAATATTCTTTTTTTGGCCTCATTTTCCTCCCTCTCTACTGAGTTTTGGAGTCCAAATTTAGTGGTGATGACTAAGAAATTGCCAGGATGTGACAGAGCATTCAGTTCATTGAGTCCTTCCTTGCCATTTTCCGATAGTTGTAACAATTACCAAGTTTTTCCTCCTGATGTCGTAGGTGCCAGTATCTGAGTAGTATCTGTTATTCTTAACAGATACTAAGCCACGCATACAGGATCTGCCCATGCAGTGACAGCCTCCTTCTACATACAACTGATTTCCTTACATAGCGTTAAGGAAATTCCCTGCAGACTTTATTGGTTGACATTTCTGTATCCTGGAATTTCCAATACTTAAATCTGAATCACTGAAATTCAAATCCTATAAACAATAATTGAATGGTCTGCAGTGTGCTGCTAGGCAATATGACCAGTTATTTATGAGAGTGGGAGATGGATTCAGAAGTAAGACAAGTCCCCTGCCGTCTGGAGCCAATCGAGCACATGCCTGAGTCACAGGACCGAGCTAGACATGTAGATAGAGATCATGGGAGCACAAATATGAATGTAATCACTTCTGACTGGGGGAGATCATATGTGATTCCAGAGGCAGTCATATGTGAGCTAGGCCTTGAGGGATGAGAGGAAAGCCAGTAGGTAGAGAGATAGAAGAATGACATTCTAAACAAAGGACATTAATGGCCTCTGTAAAGGCACAAAGGCACACATGATTCTGTGGTAGAGGATGAGACTGAAGGCCTGGTAGTGACTGAATTATGGAGAATTTTAAATGCCACATCAAGTTGTCATTTTGACTGTAGGCAAGGCAAAACCATCAAAAGCTCCTGAGGAAGAGAACTTTGTTTTAGGAGCGAAATCTCCTAGCAGATGGGGAGAGACCAGCCAGGAGGTTATTACAGCAGGCCAGAGGAAAGGTAATAAGGGTGCAAATGAGAGCAGTGGCAATGGGAATGGAAGGTAAAGATCATGGACTGGAGAGCATGTGAATGAGCTTCAAGGTCCCCTGAGGTTTTAAGTGTGAGCAGTTGCCCGGATGGTGGACTCTAGTTACTGAGACAGAGGACTCAGAAGTGAAGGTGAGAGGAACTGTGGCTCTATGCTTCAAATACTCTTCTTCCCCCTTCTCTGTTTTGAATTCCTATCCATCCTTCAAGGCTCAGCTAAAATAACACCCTCTCTGTGAGGCCCACCCCTCCCCAGTCCCCCAATCAGAATTAAGTCAGACTTCCTCTGTTCTCATACAACACCTCCTTTATGCCTCCCTTTCTGTACTTGATGGCAGCACACCCTGTATCCAGGTCATTTAGGTACATGTCTGACTTCTGCAAATACATGGTAAGCTTTCCGACGTCACGTCTTATTTACCTATGAATTTTTAGTACCACCTGAGCATATAATAGATTGTCATAAAATGTGTATAAATGAATGAATGCTGCTGTCACACAAGATGTGAAATGCAGCCTTTTTTTTGGGACCTGCCTTAGAGCACAGAGCGATCCCATCTCATCATTTTGTAGTCAGTCATACAGTATGTTTATGTGGCTAAACAGTATCACTCGCCTTGATCGTATATGTTATTCACCATATTTATTTTCAGATGATTTCTGACTCTTTATGAAAGTAAAACCCACTGGCCAAGAATGAAATTTTTTTTCCAAATGGTGATTTAGTTTCCAAAGAATTTCAGCACCACTTCATACAATTGTCCTTATCACTAGAGAAATGTGGAGACCTTTAGTCAAATTTCTTTGTAGGCATACCTTGGCTTTCCCTATGTAGAGAATCCTACAAAGAGGAGTTTTCACAGCCCATAAATAGAACACTTTGGTTCCTACCATGTGATAATTGCCTTAGGAGTACCTTTCTTCTTGAGTAGGTTGAATCTGTGTGAATCTTCTGAGGATCTATCAAGTGTACCCCTAGACTGAAATAACCCCCAAAGATGACTACAGTCTGTGCACTCTCAAGGGCAGATGGGGGGAATCAGTGAGATTACTGAGTGAAACAGATTTTTTGTGGATTTCCAGAAAAGAAAAGAAAATTGTTCAATTGTTTAACTTTCAGAGAAAGGCTGCCTCTTTTGAGGACTCTGTCCCTCTCTTTGCTGAAGTGACTCTCTGAGAGCATTTCAGGTCCTGTTGGTCAGATAGCGTGCATTGCTTAGAATGAGATCTAATATGAAAATGAAGGAAAATAGGACCATGGAGGCATTGTTCAGAAAAGACTGGTGTCCAGAAAGTATGCAATATTTTTACAAAGTATTTTTTTAGGGTTTTATCAAAATTCATTCCTCATAATGTCTTAGCAAATTAGCAAAACACTAATGGCTTCCTTGGTGCCACTGTCACATGTAGCTCGGTTCTCATTTTTCTCATCTTCAACTCCAAGTGGATCCTCTGCTACTCTATGGATTACTTAGAGATTCAAATCTGCTGTTCATTTCATTTTGCTCACAATTGACCATTTTTAATAGCGATTTATTGCATACACATGCATACACAAAACTTGAAAGAAGGCTTTCTGTTTTTGTTTTTGTTTTTTCTGAAACAGTCTGTTGGGTCAGGAACCCTTCATTTGTGTGGGCAAGTGCAAAGAAACCATGGCCAAGTACGTGGAAGAAAATCACATTCCAGGGTTCAAAGTCTCCTTGGCTGCTCTCTCATGTCTGCTTGTAGAATTACTGTAAATTCCTTGTTTCTGTATTGTTTTGCTTGTAAATGTTACTGTAAGGCAAGGATGGGGTGAGGGAGGGAATTTCTTTTCTTTTTTAAGTCAAGGTCCAATGATCTAAAAAAAAAATCGATTTGGTTTACCTAAAAGTAAAAGGTAGCCTTTCTTTGTAGCATCCCTTTAGAAATATAGGCAGCCAGCATTATAACGTTGTAACACAGATTTCAGCCTTGGGAAATTGAAAATTATAGCATATAGTAACTGCAGAATCTATGAAAATTAAGTACAAGGACCAAATGTTTATTTTCTCATAGTTAGTCCTGAGGGGCACAAAGCTCCATGTGACTGCTTTATGCTTGTCTTTTTGATCTTTGGTTCTTGTATTTGTCCAGTATACTACACTTTTGTGGCTGGTTCTAGTTTTTCCATGACCTTATTACAAAGAGAGCTAATCATTGATCAATAGCACTTGCACTTAGGGCTTTTTCTAAAGCATCACGTGAAACGTTATATATAGTATTGTCTTCTAATGATGATAGTTTATGCTATTAAAATAGAACACGGGTCATACGCGCTTTAACCAAGTATGTCCTCAACACCTGAAGGGCAATACCACATGGTTCTCCATGAAATTCATTCTATAAATATTGAGGTTTTGTTTATTAACTTTTCTTGCAGGAACATTTCACACCTGAGTGCAAATTCAAAGAATCAGTGTTTGAGAATTATTACGTGACATATTCATCGATGATATACCGTCAGCAGCAGTCAGGCCGAGGGTGGTATCTGGGTCTGAACAAAGAAGGAGAAATCATGAAAGGAAACCACGTGAAGAAGAACAAGCCTGCAGCCCACTTTCTGCCCAAACCACTTAAAGGTAACCTTGATATCTTAGGAGCTCTGGATTCAATGAGTATCAGTATCTAAATCAGTCCTTTATCATGCTTTTGAAAGTGGAACATAATTCTACCACATTAAAGCACTTGTGCAAAAATTTAGTAACATTTTACAACATTTAAAAACATGAAAGCATTGACAATAGTATCTAATCTCCTGATTTTAATTTTTCCATAGTACGTCTCCGTAGAACCACACCTTACTTATGTGGAAGTAGCTTAATTGCTAACTCAGGACAGCCAAGAACCCGAAATTATGCCACAGTGGTCCCTGGGCAGAAACACAGTTGCTAAAATGTGTGCACACTTAACACTTATTAGAAAGCTCCTTGGGGCCGGCCTCATGGCTTAGCGGTTAAGTGCACGCGCTCCGCTACTGGTGGCCTGGGTTAGGATCCCGGGCGCGCACCGACGCACCGCTTCTCCGGCCATGCTGAGGCCGCGTCCCACATACAGCAACTAGAAGGATGTGCAACTATGACATACAACTATCTACTGGGGCTTTGGGGAAAAAAAGGGTGGAGGATTGGCAATAGACGTTAGCTCAGAGCCAGTCTTCCTCAGCAAAAAGAGGAGGATTAGCATGGATGTTAGCTCAGGGCTGATCTTCCTCACAAAAAAAAAAAAAAAAGCTCCTTGGGCCCTCTTTAAGGACCTAACAATATCGTCCCAACAATTTCATTCATATTTTTGTTTTCCATTCAGTTTTAGCCAATTAGTAGCACATTAGAAAGGGTGAGGGATAGGAATGGGCTGCAGAAGATAGGGATGTTAGAAGTAGTAACACATGGTGGGGGAAAGAGAGAAAATACAGGCAAAACAGAGCAAGACCTTCAAGAGATTAGTAACCAGGGGTTAGAATAAGGGTTTAGAGTAGGGGCAGACTGCCCAATCAAGTCACCAATGCACTGCTTAACAGCACATTTTCAGGAGCCAGACTACTTGGATTCAGATCTCAGGTTCACCCTTTACTAACCGGATGTCCTTGGGCAGATTATTGATCTGTGTGTGCCTCAAGTTCCTCATCTGTAAAATATGGATAAGAGTACCTCCGTCATAGGATGCCTATGTAGGTTAAATGAAATAATGCATGTGAAGCACTTAGACCAGTATATAGCACATTATAAGTGCTCCGTTAAGTGTAAGCTAGTACTGTTATTTACAGCACAACAGTAATGATATTTACATTTATTGCATTAAGAATTGTGCTAATATTTAGACTCTTAGAGAGTTGCATTTTAAAGTATGATAGAAATCAGTATTTTAAAATGTTTTACATTTTAATATTTGGCTTGCACAGCATGATGTAGATCATATTTAAACTTCTAAGAGCTTTATTAAATGCACTTTTCATTAATGCTCTCATATACAAACCATAAGTGATGGAAATTAGGCATTAGAATTCTTTACACACTACTGCACCAAGACTAGATTTTGCTTAATCTGATCCAGTCCACTCTCTAGCGAGTCCTTGAAAGCAGCATTTTTCATGTTTGGCTTAAAGCATGGAAGCCTAGCAACCAGAAGAAAAGTTGAGGGCCAGTGAGCTGTGCCCATATCAAGGCCTTTCACACCATCTTTCTGTGCTTTTCAGTGGCCATGTACAAGGAGCCGTCACTGCACGATCTCACGGAGTTCTCCCGATCTGGAAGCGGGACTCCAACCAAGAGCAGAAGTGTCTCCGGCGTGCTGAATGGAGGCAAATCCATGAGCCACAATGAATCAACGTAGCCAGTGAGGGCAAAACAAGGGCTCTGTAACAGAACCTTACCTCCAGGTGCTGTTGAATTCTTCTAGCAGTCCTTCACCCAAAAGTTCAAATTTGTCAATGATGTTTACCAACAAACAGGCAGAATTCACTATTCTATCTGCCATTAAACCTTCTTATCATCCATACTAAAGCCCCATAATTTAGATTGAGCTTGTGCAGAAGAATGCCAAGCATTATCAATGAACCAAATCTGGGAGAAGGACTGCCCAATTTTCTCATGATCTCATCGATGCTTTGGGGATGACAAACCAAAAACATTTCACGGCACTAACGCTGACAAAAATTTGTTCTCCAACCAAGAAAATTTAAAAGACCACAATTGCTCTTCAAAAACAAAAAACAAAACAAAACAAAATTAACTGCTTAAATGTTTTGTAGGGGCAAACAAAATTATGTGAACTGTGTTGTTTTCTTGGCTTAATGTTTTCTATCTACGCTTGATTCAAATGTATTATTTCCTTTGGTATAGTGCAACTTTATGATTTCTGAAATTCAGTGGTTCTATTAACTCTGTGTCACTTAATCCAAATCAACCAAATTCAGGGTTGAATCTGAATTGGCATCTCAGGCTCAAGGTAACAGTGTTCTTGTGATTTTACCAATTTTTTTTTAGATTTGTAGTATTCTGGTCAAGTTCTTGTGCTGTACTTTGTGCATAGAAATTGAGTTGTTTTGTCAACCCCAGTCAGTAAAGATTACTTTAAAAAACAAAGATTATCCTCAAGTGTAGATTTCTCTTAATTCCATTTGTGTTATCATGTTAAACTATTGTTGTGGCTTCTTGTGTAAAGACGGGAACTGTGGAACTGTGATGTTGTCTTTTGTGTTGTTAAATAAGAAATGTCTTATCTGTATATGTATGAGTCCTCCTGTCATTGTATTTGGCACGTGAATATTGTGTACAAGGAAATGTTAAGACTGGTTACCCCTAAACAACATATACTTATACTTGCTTCTGGAAAAGTGTTTAAGACTTAGCTAGGTTTCCATTTAGATCTTTATATCTGTTGCATGGAAGAAAGTTGGAATCTTGGCATAGAGTTGCATGATATGTAAGATTTTGTGCATTAATAATTGTTAAAATCTGTGTTCCAAAAGTGGACATAGCATGTACAGGCAGTTTTCTGTACTGTGCACAAAAAAGTAAAAAAAAAAAGTTGTTTAATATTTGTTGTTGTATACCCAAATACGCACCGAATAAACTCTTTATATTCATTCAAAGAAAAATCCTTCAACATATTTATTCGGTGTCCATTATGTGCCAATAACTGTCATAGAAACGGGAGTTAAACATTGAATTATGTGCATAAGGTCACTACCCTCAGATTATCTCCAGTCTAGAGATTCATATTAACATGAACACTCTGAAGTGTAGTTATTGTACTAATTATTGTACTTGGACTTCAGATTGGAACAGCAGAATTCTCCTTCCCATTCAGTGATGGAATTGTACAAATGAGACCTATGTTCGAGTATTCCCTCTGCCATTCACCCCGTCATTTCCCCTCTCTGTTGCTCATTTCTTTTGGTAGAGGGAAGACACAAGACTGAATATCTAAAGTCCTTTCCACCTCTGAGAGCTGAAGGAAAATGTAAACATTTTTAATGTGAATGACTTTTCACTAGCTTCCCAAATCTGCCATTGCCTGGCAATGCACGCTTCAGGAATAGTCGATTTATGAAGGTAAGAGTGGAGGAACAGGTAAAACATAATTGATTGGTGCTTTTCAGGGCATCCATCAAATAAAGTTGCTGAGGTCCCAAGAAGCATGCTTTTGCATGGAGGGGAGGCTGCCCATTCCTGGGATGTTTGGGCCAGATTCAGCAGGAACTCCTAGCCCAGCCCAGCTCAGCCCAGTCACCTTGTGATGCCATCTTAAGCCCTCATCCTGTCTCGTCCTGTCTGAGCTCTAAAGTCTAACTGCATGAAGTGAGGCCTCATTTGGACTCCAGACTCTTTGTACCATGTGCCATGAATAGACTCAACCCCCGCCCTCTATTAAGTCTTACTAATTTTCAGTCAGTAGAGAAAAGTAGCACATTGTCTCCCTATTGCTCTGAGGACTTTAAGGTTTGGTTATTGACTATTTTGGTTGCTGCTTTTGTTTTTTCACTGTTCAGGAATAGTGTAGGTCTACTGGTAATAAACAAATCAGTACATTGGTGTCTCAGGGAAGCCTGACATAAATAAGAAATGATCAAAATACCCAGGAAGAATCCTTTACTCCCAGCATTCTCTTTGAGCTGCCTTAAGTTGTTTTTAACAGAAAGTGGTGTTTAAATAAATCAATAATTAGCACTCTGCTGCTGGCGGCCCGGGTTCGGATCCCGGGCTGGATCACTTGTCCAGCCATGCTGAGGCTGCGTCCCACATACAGCAACTAGAAGGATGTGCAACTATGACATACAACTATCTACTGGGGCTTTGAGGGAAAAATAAATAAATAAAATGATAAAAAAAATAAATCAATAATTAAATAGTCCTCAAAAAAGCATCCCTACAAGTGAGGATACTTTCACACATCTTCACTGTACACACACACACACACACACACACACACACACACTTCAGTAATATTTCTTCTGGTAGAAAACATTAGCCCTGCCACAGGCTTGTTGAAAGAATAGTTTTGGAAAACATTGCAAAGACTATTGGCTCTCAGGCCTGTGTACACATTAGAAACGCCTGGAGGGCTTGTAAGACTCAGATTGCTTGACCCCACCTCCAGAGTTTCTGATTGAGTATGTCTGGGGTAGGCTCAAGACTTTGGATTTCTGACAAGTTCCCAGGTGACGCTGAGGCTGCTGGTCCTGGGGAACCACGCTTTGAGAGCCACTGGCATACACTGTTCCCTTCTTTAGGATTCAAAATGTGCATTAGCACATTACATTCTAAAAAGCCCCGTGTTAAGGAAGCATGTTTAACTTTGAGAAATGCTTGGATAAACAATCTTATTTGGCCATGAAGCTGTAGTTTCACAGAGCACATATTAATGCTGCAGTAGAGTGGTCCTCAAGCTTTTAGGGGCACCTGAATCATCTGTGGTTAGTCTGCTTCCATGATTTTAGGCTAGGCCTAGGATCTGCTGAATCTGATGCCCACCACAGTTGGAGAACCACTAATCTATGGTATAGAACTTGATCTCATGTTGTCACCACTATCTCTGAATGTATATCCAATCCTTGCATTGTATTGAGGCTACGAGACAATACGGCAAAGAAACAACCACTCTCTTCAAGCTACTTGCAATTATTTAAAAGAAAAAAAAACACCAACTTTTTCCCCCAAGAGTTGTGCTTGTACCTGGAGAGAAAACATACTCACTGCCATGGATTGAGAGGGGAAGTGATCTGCAGCACTTCTCCTAACCCCCCTCACCAGCACATTGCCCCAGTCCTAAGCCAATCAAGTTCACTGAAGAATTTTTCAAAGACCCCATCTACATGTTTCCAAGTCTTCTAAGCATCCATTGTCCAAGTGAACACATGGGAGAAATGAATATCTAGTAGGATCATCTCTCCATCTGTACCTGCTGATTATAACCATTTTGTGGATAAGGGGTGGTAGAATCAGAACAGATAACCATTTTGAACAAATGTCGTCCAAATGTGCCTTAGAAGACTCAGTTAGCTGAAGTGTGTCATTCCTGGGTTAAATTGAATTGTGCCCTCACTGGCACATCCATATTTCTACTAACAGTGTTTTCAAGGCAATCTAGGCTTTTCCTATCATGCTTCTCAACATGCTTCCAACCTCTGTTCAAAGCCATTTCTACATTTTAAGTATTGATTCTAGCAGCACTCCACTTGCCAGTACCAAAATCTGTACAGGGATATGGCAGTGGCACAATGGATGACCATTTCCACTCACGAAATATCAACGGCAGGCCTCTGGTATTCCCAATTATGAACTGTATTTACAGTGACAACTTTTCATACTTGTCATTGCTCTGAATACCAAGATGTGGTCCCATGGTTTGGCTTGATGCATTTAGCTTTCCTCTATAAAAACACCTGGCTGCCATGCTAGCTTATTCTGTCACCTTGGGTGTGTCCTTTCCTCCTAATGATTGAGGATGCTGCAAGCTATAGTGCCCTCAACAGGATATGTCTCAAATTCTGGGCTGCTCATTAGTTCTAAATGAGAAAAATCCAAGCTTAGAGAAACAGCATTTGGGTGTTACTCTTTCGTGGACCATCACATTCTGGACCTTTGAAATCTCTAAATATCGTGCTGCTTTTTAGAGGTTAGTTTGAATTTGTTGCACAGAGAACAATAATCTATACCAAATCAGTCAGCCTTTTTGCTATTATCACATAAGCACAAGTGTCTAGTATTTTCTTCATCACATTTACTCTAATAAAAAATACAGAAAAGTACATGGCATCATTTTGGGAATTTTCTAATTTCTATGTGGGCATTCTTGAAGAGGTTTGTAGAAATTGCAATTCTGTCATGCAGAAAGTCTTTCTAGAACACACAACGTGGGAAGTTTTCAATATTAGAATTCTAAACTAATTCAACATATATCAATCCAATTTCTCCTTTTCTATTAATTTTTGTTTCAAACACTCTGCCTATCTCGCTCTCATCAGTCACCTCACACATGCACACACACACACACACACACACACACACACACACACGCACATAGATGTGTCTCCTAAAGGTCTCAGAAATGCTCTGTTCCTCCGGGAGGATGGACATATGTCTATTCAGGAGGGAGGCTGGGACAGCCAAGTTAAAAAAGCCAGACATCTCGCTTCTGAAGCTGTCCTGCCAGCCATGACACTTCTGTACACTAAGGAGTACTGCCCAGGTTTATCCCCACAACATGTTAGCATGTCTGCATACTTTGTACTCTAAATAATTGTGCACACTCTTAATTTGTTTTCAATTCTGTAAAGTTAACAAAGTAAGAGAAATGTACAAGGGCGATGATTGAGTAAAAGCTTGGCTCCTTTGAGTCAATTGCTCAGCTAGTTGGCTCCGTGGGTATTTATTACCTTATAAGCTGTCAATGCTGCACAGCGTGTAACTGAGGCCTGGATAAAGCATTCACGCAAGGACAAATGGATCGAGACTGAGTCAGTCTTGCAGAAAAAAAAATATTCTAAGGTTTAGCAACAGGGAAATTTTCTTTCCTTACTGAGATTAATAAAGTGGAACCACAATTGGAAATAACTATTCCGTTTTACATTCTTCACATGTGTAAACCTCTCTGTCACTAATACCCTTGTACAAACTGGATGATTGCAACCCAAGGGTTCTTTTCTTCTTTAAAAATTGCAAAACCAAAATGAATTAGCGCTCGAAGGCTGGCTATACTACAGTTTTCCCTTTAACGTGAGACAGCTGAAGAAAACAGTTTGAACAATGTTTGAGTTTCATAGGTCTTAGGGAGATTTCAAAGTACATCATCTTTACATTCACCAACATATCGAATGCCAAACACACACTGAACACTACCCTATGTGTGTGTGTGTGTGTTGTGGGTCAGGATACTAAATGAAGAGTCCTGCTACCTACTTTCAGGAAGGATTCAGTAAAGAGATCTTCAAATGTTCAAATTTCCTTGGAGTCACATACATTAAGTATAATATCATGTGACTAAACTGTACTAGAAACCAAATACATAGGTTCTACTTTCCAGAAACTCTCATTCTAGAGTAGTAGACATGCAACTATCAAATTTAGTCAGATTCTGATAAATGCTATAATGCAATCAGGGTACCAGGAGAACACAGTTGAGGAAGACAATTGATTAGGGAAATTGAAAAAGTTTCAAAGAGGAGTTAATTTTTGAGTTGAATCTTAGAAGATGAGTAGGAATTCAGCAGCTAGAAATGCAGTATAGATGACTGTAGGCCAAAAAACAATATAAGCAGAGGAACAGAGTCATGAAATACAATTGAGTGTCCAGAAAACATTAATTAGCCTGGTGTAGCTGGACAATAGGAGGCAGAGCCCCTGGTATGCAAGTGATGCTTGGGAAAAGAATGATCTCCCCACAATGCTTTATTCCATTATGCCTCATCACCTGAAAGAGACTGTGAGCCACTTAGGTCTGGATTATTGGAGTGTCTCCGAAACCTAGTTGCTCTAGATGTGCTGTAGAAATCCAATGACTAAATTATTCTCTTCAGTAAACAAAAACCAAAGGAAATGGTCTATGAGCAAGGTATGATGCATAGCCCTGCTTATTAGGCTGGAGTGGATTGGCCTTACTAATTCCTCCTTCTCTTCTGTTGAACAATCTGTTCTTTGCCTGCTCCAAAAAGAATTTGTCAAACAATACAGGTTGCTTGACCAGTACAATCATATAGAAAAAGAAAAAAAAAAGCAGCAAGATGATGAAAGGAAAACTTTCTTCAAATTCTTTCCATTCAAAATGTACATTTTAATGATTTTTTTTTCATTTGAATAAAATTTACTTGGAATTTTTAGGTTTCAAAATTATTTAAAATAGCCTCTCTCTCTCTCTTCCTCCTTCCCTCTCTCTGTCACACACATGCACATACACATACACACAATATTTGTGTACTTCTTTGGGAAGGGGAGTTAATGTAGTGTACACACCTCCTAAGTGTATCAATTAATTTGTTTTGACAAATGCGTATACCATGAAACTCAAACCCTGATCAAAATATAGACTATTTCCATCACCACAGAAAGTCTCCTCACGCCCTCTTCCCAATCAATACCCACGCACCCACAGGCAACCAGTGGTCTGATTTTTGTCCCCTTAGATTACTTGTTTCTATTTTAGAATTTATTACAGCTATTATCACACCCATGTGTGCTCTTTGTGTACGGTTTCCTTAGCTCAGGAAAATATTTTTGAGAGACATCTAAGTTGTCATATGTATCAGTATTCCATCCCTTTTTATTGCTGAGTAGTATTACATAATATGAATATATCACAGTTTGTTTATCCATTTTCCAGTTGACAACACCTGGGCTGTTTCCAAATTTGGGCTGTTTTGAAGAGAGCTGCTATAACCAGTCTTATGCAAGGTTTTTGTGGAAATATACTCTCATTTCTTCTAGGTAAATACCAAGGAGTGGATTTTCTGTATCCTAGAGTAGGTGTATGGTTCATTTATAAGAGACTGCCAGAACTTTTTCCAAAGTAGTGCTATTTTTACACTCCTACCAGCAGTGTGTAAAGTTCCAGCTTCTCTAAGTCCTTGTCAATGTTTAATGTATACAGTCTTTTTAATTTTAGCCATTCTGGTATGTGTGTAGTGGTACCACCTTTGATTTTAATCTGCAATTCCCTGATAATTAGTGATGTCGAGCATATTTTTTTTGTGCTTATTGGCCATTCCTCTATCTTCCTTTGTGAAGCGTCTGCTCCCCTCATTTGCCCGTTTATATTGCATTGTCTATTATTGATTTGTAGGAATTCTTTATATAATCTAGATACCAGTTCTTTGTCAGATATATGATTTGTGAATATTTTCTCTCAGATTATGGCCTTTGTATTGATTTTCTTAATGGTGTCTTTTAGTGAGGAGAAATTTTAATTTTCATAAAGTCTAATTTATAAATTATTTTCTTTTATGATTATTGATTTTTGTGTCCTATCCTTAGCTTTTGTGTTTACATCTATGATCCAGCTCAAATTAATTTTTGCATATGGTATAAGGTACTAGTTGAGATTCTTTTTTTTATGTGTGGATATCCAGTTTTTCCAGCCCCACTGGTTGAAAAGACTTTTCTTTCCACATTATGTTGCTTTGGTGTCTTTGTCAGAATTGAATAACCACATATATGTGAGTCTATTTCTAGACTCTATTCTGTCCTATTGGTATATTTATTGAATCTTATGCCAGTACTACCCTGTCTAAATTACTGTAACTTTGTAGAAGATCTTGAAGTCAGGTAATAATTTCTCCAGCTTTGTTCTTCTTTCCCAGATTGCTTTCGAAAATTCTAGGTCCTTTGCTGGTAGCTGGAGGTGTTCCTCAAGGCTCGCTCTTTAGTCGTCTGCCTTTCCACTTTTCCATCTCCTCAGAGTACTCACCTGATCTGATGGTTTCACTAATCATTGCTGGCTAATGAATCGCCAGGTCTTAATCTCCAGCTAAATCCAATCATGCCCCAAGTCCATGTATACATTTGCCTAAAGCTTAGACATTTCTCCACATCAATAAAGAATTGAACTCATTAGGCTTTCCCCTAAGCTGTCCCAAGTCAGGAGTAAGATCCTTCTTCCCTTTTTCAAGCTCAGAAAAACAACGTCTTTGAATTGCCTCTTCGTCTTCCATACTCAGCCCATCATTGAGGGTTGGCAAGTATTTATTTATTTGTTTTTTTATCTATTTTTTTTTTTACTGTTCTTACTGCCACCTTCTCTGGAATATTCCACCTGGATTAATGCTGCTGTCTCCCACTATCTCCCCTTCATATCCCGGCTAGATGATCTTCCTAAAAATCCTTTAAGCCATATTATTCCCTTGTTTGTTAATGTGTGATCAATCCTAACCCTCTAGATTTGGCCTTGGAGGCTCTTCCACATGTGGTCTTCCTCCAACTCTCTCACCTCTTCTCCTAGTAGTCTTTATAAATGAATGTTCTGTCGGGTAGCTATTTGAGCCTTTCAACAATGTCATTCTAACTACATAAAATTCAGCCTTTCCAGATATTACAACATATAACTATAAAGATTTTCCTCAGATCAGAAGATAAAATCATTCCTATTATTTAATAGCCACACTACATTAAAATTTTTCACCACTCAATAACCATTTCAGCTCAAACTTAGATTATTTAACCAATAAGTCATCTTTTCAAAGTATTCTTGGGTCTGTTGATTGATAAAGCTCCCAGAGCCACTTTAGTTCCCTTCATTATTCTGTTACTTGCTATTCAGCACTGATCAAGTAGTAGTTCATCAGAATGTCAGGTCCTCCATAACCTGACCAATGATGCTGATCAGGAATTTCTCTTGATTTTATTCCTAGACACTTCTGTAGGCAGCAAACTTTAGGCATTCTTTGGTTCTGTTGCTCTGATTTCAGCAAGAAAGGTATTTTCAAAATATGCATTAATAAATACTGTCGTTTCCTTTTTATATTTTATACATGACTAATCTCCCGCTACATCCCTTCAGTCCAGGCTCCAGATCATTGTTTCCTGAAGAAATTCATAGCATTGTAGAAAAAGGAGTAGCATAATTTTAATTTTATTAGAATTTGAGAGATACATGCTCCAGTTCTAGCTATCTCACTCACTTGCTTGACGACCTACTATAAATCACTTCTTTTCTCTGTTTTTTCATTTGTAGAATGAGGGGTTTGGAACTGACGAAGTTTAAAGATATCCCAGTTATCCTAGTCTAGGATTATATTGGGGGTTGCTATGGTATGAATGTTTGTGTTCCCCCAAATTCATGTTGAAATCCTAATGCCCAGTGTGATGGTATTAGGAAGCAGGGCCTATGGGAGGGGCTTAGGTCATGAGGGTGGAGCCCTCATGAATGGGATGAGTGTTTTATAAGAGACCCCACAGAGATCCATCATTCCTTCCTCCGTGTGAGGACACAAAGAGAAGTTTGTGCCCTGGAAGAGGGCCCTCACCCAACAGTGCTGGTACCATGATCTTGGACTTCCAACCTCCAGAACTGGGAGAAATTTCTGTTGTTGATAAGCCATCCAGTCTGTGACATTTTGTTACAGCAGCCAGAATGGACTAAGACAAGGGCTTTTTGGGTATCTGATAGGAGAAAGATATTTGAGTGAAGTCCTTCCCTCAAAACATAGTACCTAGGCAATTCTCAGTCTATTTACACATCAAGGCGGCCCTGGATCTAGAACTATTCCACCCCTGGACCATATTTGGACCTCAAACTCTGAAAGTAAAACTTCTCATAGAAATGGTTCAGAGGATGAAATATGCTACCTTTCTTATCAAGACTGGGGAACAAAAAATTAACCTTTTCCAAGAACTTTGACCTCATGTGCCACATTCAGTCATTCATTTACCAAACATTTATTGGTTTCTTACTCAGGTCCAGGTCATATTTAGGCACTCAGAATATAGGGATGAAATAAATATGGCCCTTGTCCTAGAAAGAATATAGTCTAATGAGGAAGACAAGATGTCTACAAATAAATTACCCTGTTGACTGGAATCATATAATATTTCCAAAATGTTACAGTGCCACATTCTGATAAGTTAACAACATCATAGCAAATAGTTGGGTTTCTGCCACCAATTATGGAACTTGAGTCAGTTCAGTCCCTTGGGCTGTAGGAGTTTTTAAGGAAAAATCATCTGCCCCTTCTTCCCTGGCATAGCTAGTGTGAGATCACATCAAAGATTTTACATTTTCCTGGAACTAGGGTTGTTCCTGCAGAATAAAATAGAAACATAGTGGGGAGATGCCCTAGATCTAAAACTACTCTTAGTGAGGTTGAGAGACTATAATTTTGAAATCCACTATTAAACATTTACAGGGTAAAATTTTAACAATGAACACACAGACGCAAATAAGCAAACCTATACTCCCACAACTCTCCTCCATTATTGCATTATTATCCTTGTTCTTTACTCTCTGGTACCGGAAGATAGTGTTTCTGAACCTTTCTTTCTGCCATGATAGTCACTCAAATGGATCTACTGTGGTTCCTTTCAATTTCCTGATTACTAGCTCTGACTCCTTCCCACCTCTTCTCTCCACAGGAAGAAAGCTATCAGAAGGTAGTTGAGTGCAACGTTACAACTGTAGGAATAAGCATGAGTCTACTCTGATTGATTTCTTTATATTTTTATCTTGAAATAATTATAGATTCGCAGAAGATGTACAAAGAAGTCTGTGTGCTCTTTACCTAGTTCCCCAAATGGTAATAACTTATATAACCGTTGTACATTATCAAAACAGGGAAATTGACATTGGTACAATCAACAGACTTTATTCAGGTTTCAGCAATTTTCCAATGCACTCGTATGTATATGTGTGTGTGTGGTTTCATGCAATTTTATCACGTGCATAGATTTGTGTAACTACCACAACGATCATGATATGGCACTGTTTCATCAGCACTAAGATCTATTTTGCTGTCTCTTTGTAGTCACATCCATTTCCCTCTCATCTTCCTCATTCATAAAACTGGCAGCCACTAATCTGTTCTCCATCTTTGTAACTTTGTTATTTCAAGAATGTTATGTAAATGCCATCGTACACTATGCAACACTGACATTGGCTTTTCACTGATTTCACTGAGATCCATCCAAGTTGTTACAGGCACCAGTAGTGCATTCCTTTTTATTGTTGCATCCTGGAATGGATGTGCCGCAGTTTGTTTAATCATCCGTTTGTTGAACAGCATTTATGTAACTTCCAGTTTGGGGCTATTACAAAGTTGCTATGAACATTCACGTACAAGATTTTGTGTGGCCATTAGTTTTCATTTCCCTGGGATTAATGCACAAGAATGTAATTGCCAGATCATATGATAACCACATGTTTAGTTTTGTACGAGACTGAAAAACTACTTTCCACATGGCTGTATTATTTTAGGTTTAACCATCAACATATAGCAGTCCAATTTCTCTGCTTCTTCACCAGCGTTTGATGTTGTCACTATTTTATTTTAGCCATTCTGATATGTGCATGTGACATATCATTGCGATTTTAATTCCTTTTCCCTAGTGACTAATGATAGTGAACATTTTTTTCATGTTTTAATTTTACATTAATATATCCTATTTTGTGAAATGTCTGTTCATGACTTTTGCCTATTTTCTATTGGATTTTTAAAAATTTACCCATTGACTTTTAAGATTTTGCAGTATATTCTAGGTATGAATCCTTTTGCAGATATATGGTTTGCAAATTTTCTTCTGGTGATTGATTATTAAAAGTATATAATTAGGGAAGACCTTTGGGAATGGTAGAATAAGGACTTATTAAAATATCTTCCTCCATAAAAGCAATGAGAACACTGGCAAAATCCTAAGTCAACTTTTTGAGAACTCTGGAAGTTAACCAGAATACATAAATAACTCTTTCAACTTAGCAATAAAAGGACAATTGCTGGGGCCGGCCCAGTGGTGCAAGCAGTTAAGTGCACGCGCTCTGCTGCAGTGGCCCAGGGTTTGCCGGTTCGGATCCCAGGTGCACACCGATGCACTGCTTGGCAAGCCATGGGTGGCTTCCCATTTAAGTGAAGGAAGATGGGCACGGATGTTAGCCCAGGGTCAGTCTTCCTTAGCAAAAAAAAACAAAGAAAAAAGAACAGGATTGGCAAATGTTAGCACAGGGCCGATCTCCTCACCAAAAAAAAAAAAAAAAAAAGACAATTGCTCATTTAAAAATGGTCACATGATTTGAATAGACTTTTCTCTAAAGGCTGCATAAAATTGGCTGATAAGTACATGAAATGATGCCCAACATTGTTAGTTATTTGGATAATGCAAATTACAACCACAATGAAACTGCAGTAAACCCATCCACTAAAATGGCTAAAATTTTTAAAAAGACAATAACACATATTTGTGAGGATATGAAGAAATTGGAACCCTCATACATTGATGGTGGGAATGTAAACTGGTGCAGCCACTTTGGAAAAAAGTCTGGGCATTCCTCAAAAACTTAAATATAGAGTTACCATATGACAGAGCGATTCCATTCCTAGAGATATACTGAAGAGAAATAAAAACATATGTTCTCACAAACACTTGTACATAAATGTTCACAGCAGCATATTCACAATAACGAAAAAGTAGAAACATCCCAAATGTCCACCAACTGATGAACTGATAAACAAAATGTGGTATATCTATACAATGGAATATTATTCAGCCATAAAAAGGAGTGAAGTACTGACACGTCCACAGCATGCATGAACCTGGAAGACATTATGCTAAGTGAAAGAAGCCAGACAAAAAAGGCCACATAATATATGATTCCCTTTATATGAAATGTCCAGAATAAGCAAATTGATAGAGACAGAAAATAGTTTAATAGCTGCAATGGGCTGGGGGAAGGGGAGATTGGGGAGTGACTTGTAATGGGTATGGGGTTTCCTTTTGCGGTGATGAAATATTATGGAATTAGACAGTGGTATTATTTGTACAAATTTGTGAATATAATAAAAACCACTAAATTGTACACTTTAAAATTTTTAAAAATCCTTAAAAAGTGCATAATTAGCAAACTTTTGTCTTTGCACTAGTGTTAGTAATAAAATATGTCTGACGTCTTTCAAAACTTTGTGTCAAGTCAACACAATTGAGATCCACTGCTCTAGGGAACAAGGAAAGAAAGCGCTTCCCACATGCTCGGCTGCCAGAGCAATGGCCTTCACCTTTGCAGAGTTCTTTAGGTTGATCCGGTCCCTCTGCTAGTTCATGTCCTGGTGTGTCATCCTGATGATATAGAACTCCATATCTCTAGGTTTCTTTATATATTAAATAGGGATAATAATAGTACCTTTCTTATAGGTTTCTTATGAAAAGTAAATTAAAGAGCTTAGAAAAGGGCCTGGCATACGGTGAATAAGAAATGTTCGCTATAATATATATTAACACAAAAATACAGATATAAAACAAAAATAGGGCTCAAATAAGAGCTTAATGTTTTCTATCATTATTATTGCTGCTGCTACTGCTGCCGCTGCGGCTGTTGTATCATCCTTTTTCGAAACTGACAGGAGCATATTATGGAGCCCATCGGTCTTTGTTAGGCAACTCCCTACCCAAATGAGTACGTCATTATGGGGAAAGAATGATCATTTTCCTTTTTTATTATTAAACATGTAATACGCAGCTCTGAAGAAATTTGGAAAAATGTAGAAAGGCATAAACTTTTAAAAAATATAAAAAATCACAAAATTAAAAATAACTTCTATATGTGTATATATGTAAATATATATATATATATATTTTTTTTCCACCTTTGGGAATGTGGAAACCCATTTTTGGTGGGAATGTGGTAATTTCAAGAAATGTCTTGTCACACACTGAAACAGATGATGTAGTAGAATGTCAGAGCTAGAAGGAATCTTAGTTTATTGTCTGCTATTACATGCCTTGAAAATATGCCCTCTTCTGTCTCTTTCTTCTGTTTGTCTATTTCTGAGGTTCACAGTACAGATATTGGATAGTTTACTATTCTTCTGTATGGTTTTGGTTGATGCCTATACTCTAATCCAAACATTATTTTTTTGCAGACAAGGAAAAGGAGAAATTGAAAATTTAAATCCCTTGCCCTTGGTCACAAACTTTCTAAGTGCACCTCTAAGTCCTAGACCAGTGCACTTCAAACTGTACCTCTCTGATTGGACTGAGGTACATTAGATTCAATGTCAAGTGTCATTTAGCAGGGCATTTGCATTTGGAACTGAGATATTTAATTTTCCTTCTGAATGTTTATGTGTTTTCATAAGTTTAAAGTGAACTTCAGGAACTCTGCATAAGATGGGACTTGAATAGAGAATAAAAGTGTCTACCTCTTCCCAAATATCCACCCATGTAATAAGCAAAAAAATTAAAAGGATGGCAAGGGACCTGTTTCATCTCTAGAAAGCAGGTAAAGGTGCTATTCACATACTAGAAATTTCAAGGAATTTCTTCTTAATATTATAAACATGTCAGCATATTGAAGAAAGGCATAAATCCCAGTCTCACTTCTCTTCTGAAAAGGCATCACAGAATTATGGCCATATGTAGAGGCCATCATAGAAAAGGGCAACGATTACCACCTCATTAGAAGGGCAAGACTGCAGGCAAGGATGAACCTTAGGGCAGACGTGAAACAAGCCTCCTTGAGCTTGCTTTGCCCATAAACAGTCATAATATCAGCAAGCAGCTACCCTGGAAGGCTCCAGGATGCACAGAGCTACCAGGATTAGCATAGCCAGCTGTACAGATGGCTGCATTTCTGACAACAGCCCCAGAGCCATCAAAGAAATGGAATGGAGGCTAAGCTAAAAGACATCTGAATACAGAAGGTTGTCCCATCACTCAATGGCTTTACCAAAGAGAAGGAAGATATTACAGAGAGATGAAAATCTCTCTGGAATTTCCAAAAACACCAACCCCTTCTCCATACTCTGCTCCATCACTAACTGTTATTTTGAATGTATATCAGCCCATTCTCTTGAACAGCAAACTGGGAAATAGTAAATGTATAAAAGGAAAATCCACTCACATTTGTCTCTGTGTGTGAGAAAAACTGACTAACAGTGTCTAAAAAGATGAGTCTATGTATTTCAGTGATGGAAAGACCAGATGTCGGCAATCCAGGCCTGGTACAGCAGCTACTGAGGGATAGTATCAAAAATCTAAGCTTTTTCTAGCATCTTGCTCGGCTAGCCCTAGCGTGTAGCTTTTCCCCTCATGGTTGCAAGGTGGCTTTTATCTCCACGTTTCACATCTGAATTTCAAGCAGGAAGGTGTCAGTGGGACATGCCAACTTAGTATGCTTCATATAAAAGTTTCCATAAGTCCTACTTTGCAGCATTTTCTTGTATTTCATTGGCTAGAGACTGTGTCACATGACCACACTCAGCTGCAAGGAAGTCTGGGAAGGTATTTTAGATATCGTGTTTTTGCAATGAAAGAAGGCAAGGGAATGGGTATTATGAATGTCTTTGGGATGTCAGATCCACTGTGTCTACCACACATTGCAAATGGGGAAGAAACAATCATGGACGATCTCTCCTCTTTCAAGAGAAAGGGCATACTTTTAAAAATGGTTTACAGAAAGCAAGAAAAATAAATTTTGGGTAACATGTTTTTAATGGGTATAATTAAAAATGGACAATAATACGAGAATAAATATGACAGTATAAGAAAAGAAATGGAAAGAGAATGGAAAACTCAAAAGGAGTTGGATGAAATAATGAAAATGTATAAGGAAAATCATAATTCACCAAAAGAATTAGAATCTTTAGAAGAAGTGACTTAGATCAGAATCAGCATGACAATGATTCTGAGGTTCTCTCAGGATGTGGAGGAAGAAGTTTAAAAGATGATTATAATAAGAAAAGGAGTGGTAGGTGTGAGGGATCAGGCAAAGGCAGACAATTCATGCTGTTGTACAAGGAACCAGAGCAAACTGAGAAACCAAAATAAGCAAGATCCAATAAGGAAAATATTTCTGTAGAAGAAAAGATCTGGATCTGCATCCTGAAAGACATTTCTATGCCCCAAGAAAGATGAATGAAGATATGGCAAAAACATATCTGTCAGGGCAAAACTTTTTATTATTATGATCAAGAAAGCAAGCATTCAGGAAAATAAAGTGAATTTGAAGAGAAAGAAAAATCAGATTGGCCTAAGATTCTGAGGCTTATAGAAGATAACAGAGCATGGTTGCAAGAGAACTTTCCAAAGTGTTTTTTGCTTCAGCAAGTTCCAAGAAATTCTCCATCAGAAAAATGTTTTTGGTTTTTGTTTGATCAAAGAAGTTTGTTAAATGCTGCAAGTAGTCCCTTTTTTAGCAGTTCAATAGGCACTACTATATATATTTTAAAATTCTGAGAATTTGTGTGGTAAGGAAACCACACAAATTTAATTTTTAAATCCATAGCTCCCCAAATTCATTTGACCATAAAACATCTTTTTTTATGTAGTAATGATTGGTACTCTACATTCAAAGAATGTGTTTTGGGAAATGTTGTTGAACATAGTTTTGAGGGAAATGTTTTAAGCCAAATATCTACTCAGGTAAATTGTTAATATATATATATATTTGTATATATATTATATATAAAAATATATAATATACATATAAATATATATATATAAAATATATATATTATATATTTTTGCAATGTTTTTGCAAAAGAAAAGGATCAAAATATTCTTTTCTGTTATATATATGTATCACATACACACACACACCTATATATATATACAATGACATTCATCAGCCAAAAGTTATATACATCAAAATGAATAACTCACAAATGGAAAGTGTGACTTCTGAAATCAGTTAAATATGGATTTAACTTTAAGTAACTCAAATTGCATGTAACTGTTTGTTTAATGAGACATTTCCTGCTGTATCAGGGTGTTTGCAAAAACTTCAAAGGCTGAGATAAATGGATGTCATGAAACCTCCACATTCTAAAGAAAGGAGCTAGGCCATCTATTTGGACTTGCAAAGAGTATGTCCCCAACGTAGATCTACCACCATGTGTCCATCATCCATCTCTAATAATATAAGCAAAGGCTAATAATTCTTTGAGAGGTTGAAAAGTGTGAAAAATGTAGTTTTGATGTGATGTATATAGTCCAACCACTCATAGGTGCGGAGAGGGCACTGCTTCTCCCTACCTGAAGCCAAGTGAGGCCCACTTCAAGAGAACTCTTTGGAGAACCTGACATGTGTCCCCTGGGGTTTATGGAATACAAAGATTGTTATTTAACTACTTCCTGAAAAGTCTAAAGATGAGACGCTGTGACCGGCTAGCTGCTCTGTTGGAAGTGTGAAGAGATGTGGCTGCACCTTTAAAGTTCAGTGGGGCAAAAGGTAAATGAGTTTCCTATTGGCTAGATGCAGTCTCTGAAAAGGAACTGGATGAAATAGCCATGAGAGGGACTCTGCCCAAGAGGGCCATCTGGAGGGGCAAGGTGATCGTAAGACGGGCGAACCACTGAAACCAGGGGTTATGGGGGAAGTCATAAGTGACCACCTTGAGGAGACATCACCCATGTGAAAGGAATTACAGGTGATATATCTCCAATGATGTTTCTCAGAACTCACCAAAATTATCCCATGAGTGAAAAAAAATCAGCACTTGGAATCTACCACATCTAGACCACTCCTATGCCAGATGTAAACTGGTCAGGAAAATTTTTTTCTACCTTCCTACCTCTTTTCTCTCACCTTTGTGATTGGTCATGGAAGAGGAACATGACAGCAGTTATTGAGTTGGGACAGAAGTGGAGAAAGAAATTATAGGAAGCCCCAACTTCCCCTTCTCCACAGGAGATTTCCCAGGCTGTGGGACCCTGAAACTGGGGTAGTAGAGACATTGTAGGTTGAATGAGGTTTGGGAAGTTGATATTACACTGAACAGGACTCTTCATTACCTGAAAGTCAATGGATGACTTTTTTGTTGTCTGAGAATGACCAGAAGAGATACAGAACAGGCCCAATATTTTCTCTAAGGAGATGGGAGGAGTCAACTGGTAGAGCGAGTTTAATAGAAGTGGTGAGAAATGGTCCAAGAGCTTTCTCTAGTCCCTACTGAGCCCAGGTGATTCAATAAACAGGTTGCATAAAGTTATTAAACATACTTTAAATGCCATAAATAATTCTCAGAAAAGATGCACGAGGAAAAAATCTAACTCAGTAGTAATCAACTTGATTTTAAATACCAGACTATGAAAAAACACCAGGGAATAAAAGGAAGAGAGGAGTAAGAAGTTCAAGTGTACTTGTAGTAGTGCGTAATTCATATTGTATTTGAGTTCCTAGCACGTTTCCCATCCTCTCTTTTTCTGATAACGGAACCACTTATTCCTTTTGGAAACCCACTTGATATGCTTCTAACGGGGTGGAGCTTTCCTTAGACCACTACATGAGTGAGCACATGGCCCAGGCCTGGTCCCAGTACACCATTTTCTTGCCCAATTTAATTGTTTAAGAGATGGACATATATCCCAAGCTGAGACAATCACAATCTTCCATCAGATTTTTCCTGATGTTGTGTGGAAATAGGTGCCTTTATTCTCCGAGATCAATAACTACGAGGATGATGTAAGTCTAGAAGTTCTGGGGGCCATCTTAGTCACCAAATGAAAAGAAGCAGCCTGAGGTAAAGCCAACAAAAAGGAAAATAGAACTAAGAGAGAGCAACAGAATATTGACGGCATCATTTGTATTTGACTGTAGTATTGCTTACAACTAGTATCATTGGACTTGCCAGTTATGTAAACCAATAAATGCATATCCTTGATATTAACCTGTTCTAAAAATGCTTCCAAATTTATTTAAAATGCTATCACGACCATAACATTAATATACTACAAAGACAATAGGAAAATAATAAAATCACTGATCAATTTTATGAAAATAGACAGAAAAATTTTGAATAAAACCCTAAAAACTGAAATCTAGCAAGACAGTAAATGAATAAAAGATCATAACAAAGTGTGCTTTACTTCAGAAATGCAAGGAAGTTAAATATTAGAAAATTTATTAATATATTCCTCACATTAATAATGTACAGGAAAAATTATATGTTTACCTCCATGGATGCCAAAATAGCTTGTCTTTCTAAAAAGTAAAGTTTATTGAAGGATTATTCATCTGCAATAAAATACCACTTTAAGTGT
This sequence comes from Diceros bicornis minor, assembly GCF_020826845.1. Taxonomy (NCBI): domain Eukaryota; kingdom Metazoa; phylum Chordata; class Mammalia; order Perissodactyla; family Rhinocerotidae; genus Diceros; species Diceros bicornis. The sequence goes on along the minus strand of NC_080781.1, from coordinate 125,796,340 downwards.
ACAATATGTTGAGTTTTTACAAATTTATACACTCATATAACCACCACCACAATCAAGATATAGAACTTTTCTGTTATCCCAAAAAGTGTATTTGTGCCAATAAAGTCCCATTATGGTTCCATAACTATCAATTCTCCGCAAATACACCCAGCACCAGCTCCAGGCAACCTCTGATCTGTTTTCTGTCACCATTGATTGTGTTGTCTTTTCTGTAGTTTCACATAAATGGAATAATACAGTATGTACTCTTTGTGTCTGGCTTCTTTTGCTCAGCCTAATATTTTTGAAGTTCATCTATAAAGTATCATGTATCAGTAGTTCACATAGTTCATTCCTTTTTTATTGCTGAATAGTGTTCCATTGTGTTGTGTATTGATGTGTTGATGAATATTTGGATTGTTTATATAGTTTTCGGCCGTTACCAACAAATCTGCTGTGAATATTCATATACAAGTCTATGTGCAGATGTATGGTTTTATTTCTCTTGGATAAAAATGTAAGCGTGGGATTGCTGAGTCATGGTAAGTGTATGTTTAACTTAATAAGAAATTCCTAAGTAGGGCCGGCCCCGTGGCTTAGCAGTTAAGTGCTCGTGCTCCGCTACTGGCGGCCCGGGTTCGGATCCCAGGCCCACACCGACGCACCACTTGTCAGGCCATGCTGAGGCGGCGTCCCACAAACAGCAACCAGAAAGATGTGCAACTATGACATACAACTATCTACTGGGGCTTTGGGGAAAAAAAAAAAAGGAGGAGGATTGGCAATAGATGTTAGCTCAGAGCCGGTCTTCCTCAGCAAAAAGAGGAGGATTAGCATGGATGTTAGCTCAGGGCTGATCTCCCTCACAAAAAAAAAAAAAAAAGAAATTCCTAAGGTTTTTTCCAAAATGCTTATGCTGTTTTATATTCTCATCATCATCATCAATGTGTGACTGTTCCAGTTGTCATTTGCCATCTTTTTGTAAATTTTAGCCATTCTAATGGTGTGTGGTAGTAACTCCTTGTGGTTTTAACTGGCATTTTCTTTCTTTCTTTTTTTTTTTGTGAGGAAGACTAGCCCTGAGCTAACATCCGATGCCAATCTTCCCCTTTTTTCTTGAGGAAGATTGGCCCTGGGCTAACAACCGTGCCCATCTTCCTCTACTTTATATGGGATGCCGCCACAGCATGGCTTTCACAAGCAGTGCGTCGGTGTATGCCCGGGGTCTGAACCTGTGAACCTCGGGCCCCTGCAGCAGATGCGTGAACACTTAACCACTGCGCCACTGGGCCGGCCCCTAATTGGCCTTTTCTTGAGGACTGATGACTAATGACGCTGAGCATCTTTTCATGTGCTTACTGGCCATTCATATACCTTCTTTTGTCAATTGTCTGATCATCCTTTGCCCATTTTTATTCAGTTGTTTATTTTCTTGTAGAGTTGTAAGAGTTCTTTATATATTGTGTATACAGGAATTTTATCAGTATGCTTTGCAATTATTTTTCAAAATCTGAGTCTTGCCTTTTCATTTTCCTAACCACATATTTTGAAGAGCAATATTTTTTAATTTTGATGAAGTCTAATTTTCCAAATTTTCTTTAGTGATTCATGTACTTTGTGTCCCTATCTAAGAAATCTTTGCCTAACCCACAGTCATGATGATTTTCTTCTACGTCTTCACATGAAAGTTTTATAATTTTAGATCTTAGATTTAGGTCTATGATGCAGTTCAAGTTAATTTTTAATATGTGGTATAAGAAATCATCAGGTAAATTGTTTTTGCATCCAATAGTTTCAGTACAATTTGTTTAAAAGACTGTCCTATTTTCGCCTCTGAATTGTCATTGCACCTTTGTCAAAAATCAATTGACCACATATGTGTAGATCTATTTCTGGACTAGTTTCTTCCATTGATCTGTATGTCTATATCCTTATGCCAATGCCACACTGTCTTGATTACTGTAGCTTTATAGTAAATCTTGAAATCTGATGAGGTAAATTCTCTAATTTTGTTCTTTCTGAAAATTGTTTTAGCTATCCTAGATCCTTTGAATTTCTATATACATTTTAAAATAATTTTGTCAATATTTGCCCTAAAAAGCCCCTAATTGGTTTTAAAACAATTTCAGCATTTATTCATAATAAAAGTTCTTGCTAAATTAGAAATGGATCATTTTATTGCATTTCCATAGCATGATTGTGTCTATCTGTCTGTCTAACTATCTATCTCTCTCTTTATCATCTAGTCTATTTCTATTTATGTGCCAACAGCCAAAATCACACTCAATGCATAAATGTAAGAGGTATTTCAAAGCCAATAATGACTACTACTAATATCACCAGTAATTAACACTGCTTTGGCAAAAAGGCATAGTGTTTAAGAACACAGGTTTTGACTTCTGACTTCCTGGGTTCAAATCCAGACTTACAAGCAGTGAAATCTTAAGCAAGTAATATAATTTATCTGGCCCACATATTTGCATCTGAAAAATAGGGATGATAATTTTTACTTACTCCTAAAATTAATATGAGAATTAAATTGTATAATGCATGTAAAGTGCTTAACACACGCCTAATACATAGTAAGTACTTCATGGATTTTAACTGTTAATATTATCACTATTGGAATTTCTAGACAATATTAAATATTAAATAAATGAGATGTAAATTTTAGAAAATAAGAGTCAAATCCTCCTTCTTAAAATTCTCTCTTGTGTTGTCTGCTGTGACACCACTTGCTCTTGGTTGTCTTTCTACCTCATGGGCTACTCCTTTCAGTGTCCATTGCTGGGTCTTCCTCATTTTCGTGACACATAGATGTTCGAGTGCTCCAAGGCTCAGACTTCGAGGTCTTGCCTTTGTGCACAAAATTGTATCATGCTCTCATCCAACTCAATGGCTTTAAATTACATCTACAAATAGATGAATCCCAAACTTATATAATTAGCCTAGACTTGCCTCTGAGCTCTTTATTTGTATTTTGAACTGCCTACATGACATCTCCACTTGGATGTTTACTTGGAAACTGAAACTTAACATGTACAAGGCAGAACTCTTGATTCCTTCCCCATCCCAAACCTGATCATTCCCCATCTGCTTGATGGCTAGGCCATTAACCCAATTGTTCATGCCAAGCACAGAGAAATTATACTTCACTTGACACTTGATCCTCTATCTCTCATCATTTACATCCAGTTAATAGAGTAACTATTATCAATTCTATCTTCAGAATATACCCCCAGTCTGAACACTTCACAGCACTTCTGCCACTACCACCCTAGTCATATCCAACATCATCATCTTTTGTCTTGACTACAGCCTTTTCTCTGCTAATTTCCAGGCTTCCATCTTTCCTCATCGGTCTATTCTTCACCTAGTAGCCAGAGTAATCATTATAAAATTTAAGTTGGATCATGTCACCTTTTTTATTAAAATTATTTAATGGTTTAGCACCTCACTCAGAGTAAAAGCCAAAATTCTACAAGGTTATACATATTCCACCACCATTACAACTTCTCTGACCTCATCTCCTAATTCTCTCCCTCTTGCCCACTCGACACCAGGTACCCTAGCCTACTTACTTTTCTTTGAAAATATCAGACTCATTTCATGTGCTCTTATCTCTATCGGAAACATTGTTTACCCAGATCAAGATCTTTGCATGGCTTACTCCTTAACTTCTTTCAAGTCTCTTCTCAAATGTCACTTTATCAGAGTGTCCTTCCTGGACAACCTTACTTCAAATTGCAACCTCTCTCTGCCATCATCACTCAATATCCTCTTTCCCTGCTTGATTTTTCTTCATAACACTTATCACCACCTGATATAGTGTGGAAGGTTTTGTTAGATCATTATCTTTTTTTTCTGCTGTGAGAGTAATCGGCCATCTTGTTCTGTAGCTGGGGACATAGCCCCAGTGTAAGGAACAATGTCTGGTATAAGGTAGGTCCTGAATAAATATGTGCTGAATGAAAGAATGGGTGAATCATTATTTTCCAGTGACATTATAATCAACAAGGAAATAAAAGACAATAAACTAATAAATAAGAAAAATAAAAGTGGATCTATTATAAGAGTGACAGAGGAAAAGTGAGGAAGAACTTGAAATAAGTGAGAGTTAATGAAAAAATGGAGAGGAATGAGGCAGAAAAAATAGAACAGTGATAATGATAAAATGTTAGAAAGGAAAGGAACAGCACTGGGCAAATCATTGGTGAGAGTATACTGTATGGTGATTGTATTTTTGCAAGATAAGAATGTGAGCTTTATGTTTTTGGTCAGGGATGGGGTAGCTACAGACTTTGAAGGGGGAGTGTTTTCAATCCAGGGCCATTGCAGTTGGTTCTATTAAATTTTGGAGCAAGAAGAACTTGGAATCTTCATAAAAGCATATGGGCATTTTGGTAAATATTCTCCATATTGCATTTAACCACATGCTTGTTTTGACCTTGAGTATTACAGTTTGAGCATCTGCCTGCGAAATAGATTCACGAATAATGAGGTAAGTTCTGCTGCTTAATTTTCCATATGAATAACTATTTTTATATTTTCTTAGCTTTCCTTAAACAGACATCAGAAATAATGTTATCTAGAATTTAAAAAGTGGATTTATTAAAATTAAATATATATTTACACACCAATATAGTTATTTAAAAAATATAAAGGTCAAAAATCCTGTTCAAAGTACTAAGAAAATACAAACTATCAATAATTAAACATAACAAATAATGTTTAGTGTTTAGATAAATAAAATTATGACATTTGGCTGCATTAGAAATTAAAACATTAAAATTTACGTAAAAATAGGAGAAACCAAGAAAGAGCTTATATGTTCAACAAAGGATTATTTGCTTAACAGAGTACTCCCTTACCAATAAGGAAAAATTAAATAATAAAAAATTTTTAAAAGTCAAGAGATGAACCATCATAAAATTGAAATAAACATTTTCAATAAATATATAAAACTGCACAGCCTCACTAGTATTTAAAGAAATGGACATTAAGATAAGACATCATTTTTTATTTGCCTAAGAAATGATAAGTAAATATAAAAGCATTCAAGGCTAGAAAGCTTTGAGGGAATAGGAAAACGCTAACACAGTCGATGAGGGTATAAGTTAATAAGATCATGTCTTGAGGGTAATTTAGTAATATGTATAAAAATAACTTTTGTAAATTTATTGTAAATTGTAAATTTTGTATATTTATTCCATGACCAGAAATTTTAATTATAGAATTTTAATCTTAGGAAATTGCCATAAAAATGAAAAAAAAAATTCTACGAAGATGTTCATCACAGTTTAACAAAAAATTGGAGACAACTTGGCTGTACAACAGTAAGGAAATGATTAAATAAATTATGGTTCATACACATATGGAAATATGTTCAGGTAAAGAAAATCCAATTCTGTAAAACAAGTTTACATGCTATATACCAAAATGTTCACAAGAGTATCTATGGGGAATTATTATTTTGTTTCTATATGCTTCTACATTTGCCATATTTTATTTAGTATATACAACATTAATATTCATACCAAACAATGAATATTAATTTATTAAAAACAGATTTCATTAAGCCAGATATTTTATTCCGGGGAAGAATAAATTAAATAGTTCAATTTATTTATTTACTCAACAAATAGTTATTGAGCTTATATTATGTGCCAAAGACATGCTATGTGAGGGAGTTAAAACTGTAAACAAAATTTACAAATTCCTCATTCTTATAGAGTGACATTCTCCAGGGGGAGAGAATGATTAAATATATAACACAAGTCCAGGTGCTGTGAAGACAATACAGCAGGGTAAAGTGATGGGGGGTATTTTAGAAAGAGTGAATGAGAGAGAAAGATCATTCTGAGGAGTTACAATGTGGGCAAAGACCTGACTAAAGTGAGATAGCCAACTATGCAAAGAGATTCAGAGAAGGAATGTTCTAGTCAAAATAATAGCAATTAGGTGACATCAGTGGCTATGGTGGAATAAGGAACTTTGAAACCTTCTCTTCCATAAAAACAATGAAAACACTAGCACAAATTATCAGAATCAACTTTTTCAGAACTCTGGAAATTAACCAAAGGCTTGGAACAATCTGGGAACATTTATTCAAGAAAAATAGTTGACTCTTGGTAGGGACAGGGAGCTTTGTGGCATTTTAATTTGCCATGCGCTTCTTCCCTGCTGCGCAGTAGAGTAGCCTAAAAAGCCCGGTAGCCCCTGGAAGGGACAGAATGGCATTGGTGCTCTGTAAAAGCCTATTCTCATCATTGTTTAATCTGGTGTTTCCCTGGAATATTTGTTAAAACAATTGCAGCACTTGTTTAAAATCATGGATGGTTAAGGCAATGGATAAACAGTTGTGGGAAACAATAGGCTAACCAAAAAGCTTAAAAGGAAAGCTTGGGAATGAGATGTCCATAGGGAGCTTTGAAAAGCTCTGACATATTCCTGGAAATCTAGAAGGCTATGCACATGTGTAGGGCTGTGTGCATTCCCAGGGCCGTGTAAATGCTCAGGAAAGACTTGAGAGCATCCTAAGCTCTCACTTTGGGCTGAACTTAAGGCTCTTCACAAGCAGCAAGTACAGACTAAAGTAGAGTTGTAAAGTATGTGCTTGAGTGTGGATGGTGTGCATGAACATGAAAACAGAGACCCCCACCTAACACTGGGAGACTTTTAGTTCCAAGCATTTAGGAAATCTCTGTCCAATCATTAGTTGACAATAATCTAACTGAGCAGAGACTTCAGTGCCCACACACAACAAATAATTTACTTATGACAAACACAGACCTTAGAGAATTCATTCAAGAAAGTGACTACACAAGCAAACAACAACAAATAGCAAAAAATGCAAACTCCAGGGAGGAGGAGGAATCTGATTTCCAGCACTGACACATTATACTGTATAAAATGCCCAGTTTTCAACAAAAGATTATGAGATATGCAAAGAAACAAGAAAGTATGGCCCACAAACAGTAAGAAAAGTAGTCAATAGGAACTGTCCCTGAAGAAGCACAGATGTTGCACTTTAGTAGACTTTAAATTAACTATCTTAGATATGCTCAAGGTCTAAAGGAAAATATGGACAAAGAACAAAAGGAAACCAAGAGACCCAACTATCACCAAACAGAGAATGCCAATTTCCTAGAAATTTGGCATAAACAGCTATAAATTTCCCTGCAGACACTGCTTTAGGTTTATTTCATAAGTTTTGGTATGTTGCACCAAAATGCTAGTGGTACAATTGGTGTGTAGGGGTTGAGTTTGGGATATATTTGAAGGCGGAGTACACTGGATTTGCTGAAACACGGAATCTGGGTATAAAGAGACAGAGAAAAGCCACGATGTACTTAGGATCTTGACCTAAGCAATCTGGTTTGTGGTGGTGCTGTCCAATAAGATGAGGAACACTGCAGAAATCAATTTTGTGGGTAGAAATCAAGGGTCTTATTTGGGACATTTTAAGATTTAGATGCTTATTAGATGTGAGTCTGGATGATATACTCTAGATAAGATGAAAAAGCTGTGGAGTAAATCCTTATAGACTCCAACATTTAGAGATTGCATAAAAGAGGAGGGAAAACCAACAATGGAGGTTGATAAGGAAAAGCCAGTGGGGTATCAAGAGCACCAAGGGACTGTGGAATCCTAAAAGCCAAGTGAAGAAACTGTTTCAAGAAGGAGACTATTATTAACAGTGTGCAATGTTGTTGATAAATCCATAATACAAGGACTGAGAATGGATCATTAGATTTGGCAAGGTGAAGGTTGTTTAAATGGAGTGGAGGGGATAAAAACCTTACAGGTGTGGGAGGTGAGAAAATGAAGATAGGAAGTATAGACTACTCTTTTGAGGTGTTTAGCTAGAAAGGGTAGCAGAGGCCTATGGCAGTATGTAGCAGAGTATGGTAGTTGGTCTCCTGGTATTCACACCCCTGTGTAATCCTCTCCCTTTGAGTTCCGGCTGGATTTAGTGACTCACTCCTAAGAATAGAATGCAGCAGAAGTGATAGGGTGTCACTTCTGGGAGATTAATTTACGTAAAGACTGTAGCTTCTTTCTTGGCTTCTTTCTCTTTCTCTCTCTCTGAGCACTGGTGCTGGGGGAAGCAAGCTGCCATTCCAGCTCTATGGAGAGGACCAAGTGGTGTGGTGAGCAACTAAGGACCTCAGTCCAATAGCCAGGAGAAACCAAGGCCTACAAACAACTTGGAAGTGAGCATGGAGGTGAACCCTTCAGCTCCAGTAGAGTCGGGAATGCAGCCCTGGCTGACGGCTTGATTACAGCCTCGTGAAATAACCTGAGCTAGAGCCACCAGGTAAGTCGCTCCCAACTTTCTGATCCACATGAACTAGGAGATAATCCATATTGTCTTCAGCTGCTAAGTTTTGGAGAATTTGTTGCACTGCAATAGATAACTTATGCGGGGGTGGAGGAGTGGGGAGGGTGGTTGTATAGTCTAGAAAGGGTTTCTTTTCTTAATGGGTAGATTTTATAGCATGTTTTTTGTTTGTTTGTTTGTTTGTCATAGATCATTCTCATCAGCATATAATGATGCATCGGAGAGGGGCGCTAACTGTAATCCTTGCATAGGGATCTTGTCCTAAAGTTAAAGGATTGCTGTTAGAAAAAAAGAACGAGGCAGGGTGTTTATGTAGTTGGATTAGTAGATTTGATGGTGGGAGGATGTGGCAAACTCTCTTCTGACTGCTTCTATTTTCTCAGTAAAAGAAGGAAGGTCACCACCTAAGTATGAGGAGAGACAGTGAAACTAAACTAGTGATATGAAATTTTTTATAACAGTTAACCTACAGTATAAAGACAGTTCATAGAATTTGAGACTAAAACTGTTGCCAGCACAAAGTAACTATGATTTCTCTCAGCTGTTGTCAAAATACTCTTTTAAGCTTTTAGATTTCCTACCCCTCTTCCTAAATTACATAAATATCTAATAAATATAAACTTTTCCACAGCCAAATAGAATGGCTATAGAAATTCCCAGGAAGTTTTCTTTGTAGCATCTATCTGTAAGGACCATATACACAGACAAATAGTACTGAGAAGAATATGCATTTTTTTTAAATTTTTTCCCCCAAAGCCCCAGTAGATAGTTGTATGTCATAGTTGCACATCCTTCTAGAATATGCATTTGAAGAGTGTCATAGAGGAACTTTGGTGTTTGGAGCTCACACTATTGAGGCAAACACTGGAACCGATATTGGAATTCTATGAGCTATGAAATCTGGGTCCATTCATGTCTGGTTAGGGTAATTTGAACTAAATAAACTGGCCTCAATCAGAACTGGAGAACAGGAATTGGCTGGGTGCTTAGCTAAGGATTATTAAGGGTTACAAAATAATGAAATAATTAGAAGTCCACAAATACAAAACCATCTCACAAGCTACACATATAATGAGGCTTGGAACTGACATTCTAATAGCCCTATCCTTGGTAAATGAAAAAATAAAACATGCTTTAATTCAAATCCACTGAGAAGTTCTCAGAGCATGATTAAAAGGAATTGAGCAGTAATTTGGTGAACTTGTACTGCAAATAGAAGGCTTCAAAGTGTAATCAGTTTTGATGTACAAAGTCTAACTACCGTCCCCGAAAAGTTTACTGTGAGATTCACTTTCACTTTGCCAGTGTCGGTAGGAAACATTTCAGATGCAAGTGTGCATATTTGGAAGAAAGTTTGAAATAGATGGAAACTCCAGAATAATCCCATTAAAAGCAGTTGAACTGACATGCACACATGAATCAAAAATTTAATCTCTCTCCTAAGCTAAATCATAGATAAAGTCCAATGGCTGATGGATCTTCTAACTTTATCTCACATTTATTTTTACCTTTTCTATGCAGTGCACCTGGAAATCTTTAGGCTTATATAGAGCATGAAGTATCTCAAGTGCATACATAGATAATGGACGTGATCCCCATAAAAACGGGTTTGGTCCCACAGACTGGAAGTAAAAGGAGTACCTTTATGGATAGGAATGGTGTGCTCTTAGACCACCATGGCCAAATAGATCTCTTCCTCCTCTAAAGACCCATAATACTTTATTTCATCTCTTTTTTGGCATTTTTTACCTTATGCCTTCTTTGTAGTTATTTGTGGATAATGAGTCATAAACTTAGAGCTCCTTGAAGGTATACATTATCTCATATTCATCATCAAATATGGTAGTCATTATAGCTATTGACCAAATATTTCTGATTCTCCTTTCAGATACATCTGAAAGCGATAAAAATAAAATGTAAAACCTTCACACTATCAGAAATGGTAGGAGGTAGATGACACTTCCCCGTCCCCTTGAAGTTAAGTCCAGCCTTAATATTTGTTGGTCAGTTAAATGTGAGTGGAAAGCATGCTTGTCACTTCCAAGTGAACGCTTTAGAACTAAGATATGATCCACCACATTCTCTTCTTCTGGCTCAGCAATTAGGGAAGCACAGAGATGGAGCTTCCTTCAACATGGGCCTATGAGTGAGGATGATATGCAGAAGATTTCCCCTGGCCAACATGTGATGGACATGTAGCATGAATGAAAGATACATTTTGGTTGTTTTAGTCCTCTCGTATTTTGGGGTTGTTTGTTTCTGCAGCATAACTAAGCCTGTTCTGACTAACATATTATACAACCCATAGCGCTGAATATAGTACCTCATAGATAATATTCGATCACTAAAGACTTTCAGATCTGGGAACTAGTTTCATTCTCTGAGTAGTCTCTCAGCTCAGTAGCATGGATTGCTATCAGTGTGGAAGCCTGTATATTTCTATGATTCCCAGCTTACTGTGAGGAACATGATATTTGTATGAAGAGGACGCTAACGATCTTTCACATTCAGCTTACCCTGCCACTAAGCAATAATGAAATCAACATGATTTTTTGAACACCTGCTTTTCATCAGTATAGCCACATATTTCCAGGACATTGGATTTGGAAGATACTACAGGGAGCTTCTACACTTTTCCTTCATTAGACAGATGACCATGAGAACGATCATTATACAAATGACTCATGATCAGAGAAGGAAAGGCTTAAGGCTGTAATCAGCAGCAGAAAAGGGAGTAAACGTTAGTGACTGAGGTACTTACAACCTAGTTGGGCAGGTAAGAGGAGAATATAAGGACATAAATAATGAATAAACTGATACAGGCTGTTAGTGCAATGGGAGCCCATAGAAGAAAGGGATACATCTATCTATCATCTATATCTATGTATGTATGTATCTATTTATCTATTTTATATGTACACGTCAATAACATCATATGAGTTTACTCCGTGGCACTTGGTGAAAGTAACAGTGCATTTCTTTATTTTTTTAAAAACCAAATTAAACCTAGCTTAGCCCTTGCCATCAAGATTAGTGGGAAATTCAGTCTCGGGCATTATTTTGAGGTTCCACACAATCATTTTGTTAGCATAAAATTGCTGGAACTCACATAAACAAAGAAACTTGGGGAAGGCTGTCTGGTGTTTAATCCAAAGTTGTCACTGAGAAAATAATTAAGCCACATGATACATTCAGATACAATCAGTTCTCCTGCTCACAGCCTACACTCCTTCTGAGATAAATTTGGCCACCAGGGTATCCACTGTCCCTTGGAAAGCTGTAATGCTTAAAGATCAGTGTCTTGCATCTATGCAGGTGCCCCTGTGAAAAAGCCTGAAAACTCCTAACTTTGTATGCGAGAATACCACATAGTCCCAACATTGACAGAGTATGTAAACCTTCCTTCCGCATTGGGACATCCGGCTCTTAAACACTTCCCTTTACCAAACAGTCTAGGCTTATATCTGTGTGAATCTAGAGACATCTGAAAGCGACAAAAATAAAATGTAAAACCTTCACACTATCAGTGGAAAAAATGTATGAAGAAAATTGGAACTATCCATTGGATACATATTAAGAGAAGCATTCACTGATAGATAACATTTTAAAACCTACACGAGTCAAATCAATTTCTGGAAAAATATAAAATGCCAAAATTGGCACAAAAATTAGACAACTTGCTTAAGTTAATTATATTAAAGAAATGAAAAGGTCCACCTTTCAGAGCTCTCCTTTGCATCATTGCCTTTCACATTATTTCCAGGATTCATAGCTGCAATTAGTGGGGAGGGGCAGAGAGAAACAGAGCTAGGCCATCTTTTCTGGACCAGAAGTCTCACATAATATTTTTTGTGTGTATGTGAGGAAGATTAGCCCTGAGCTAACATCTGTTGCCAATCCTCCTCTTTTTTGCTGAGGAAGATTGGCCCTGGGCTAACATCTGTGCCCATCTTCCTCTACTTGATATGTGGGACGCCACCACAGCATGGCTTGATAAGCAGTATGTAGGTCTGCCCCCCAGGATCAGAACCCGCAAACCTCACCTGCCAAAGCAGAGTGCATGAACTTAACCACTACACTACCAGGCCAGCCTCTCACATAGTATTTTTAATAATACTATTAATAAATCAATTCAAATCAAATTTTTTATTGATGTCTTAATAGTTTATAACATTGTGAAATTTTGGTTGTACTTTTGTTTGTCGATCACCATATACATGTCTCTCTTCACCCCTTGTGCCCATCCTCCACCCCCTTTGCCCCTGATAACCACAATACAGTTTTCTCTGACCGTGTGTTGGTTTATATTCAACATATGAGTGAAATCATGCAGTGTTTATCTTTCTCTTTCTGGTTTATTTCACTTAACATAATACCCTCCAGGTCCATCCATGTTGTTGCAAATGGGACAATTTTTCTCTTTTTTATGGCTGAGTAGTATTCCATTATATATATATATACCACATTTTCTTGATCCAATCATCAGTTGAGGGACACTTGGGTTGCTTCCACTTCTTGGCTATAGTGAATAATGCTGCAATGAACATAGGGGTGCATAAGCCTCTTTGGATTGTTGATTTCATGTTCGTTGGATAGATTCCCAGTAGTAGGATAGCTGACTCATAGGGTATTTCTATTTTTAATTTTTTGAGGAATCTCCATACCGTTTTCCATAGAGGCTGCACCAGTTTGCATTCCCACCAGCTGTGTATGATGGTTCCTGTTTCTCCACATCCTCTCCAATATTTGTTGTTTTTTGTCTTGGTGATTATAGCCATTCTAATGGGTGTGAGGTGATATCTTAGTGTTGTTTTGATTTGCATTTCCCTGATGATTAGCGATGTTGAACATCTTTTCATATGCCTATTGGCCATCTGTATATCTTCTTTGGAGAAGTGTCTGTTCATTTCCTCTGCCCATTTTTTGATCGAGTTGTTTGTTTATTTGTTGTTCACTTGTGTGAGTTCTTTATATATTATGGAGATTAACCCTTGTCCGGTGTATGTTTTGCAAATATTTTCTCCCAGCTGGTGGGTTGTCTATTCCTTTTGATCCTGGTTTTCTTTGTCTTGTAGAAGCTCTTTAATCTGATGAAGTCTCACTTATTTTTTCTTTAGTTTCCCTAGTCTGACTAGGCATGGCATCTGAAAAGATTCTTCTATGACCAATGCCAAATAGTGTGTTGCCTATATTTTCTTCTATGAGTGTTATAGTTTCAGGTCTCACCTTCAGGTCATTGTTCCATTTTGAGTTAATTTTTGTGAATGGCGATAGCAGATGGTCCACTTTCATTCTTTTGCATGTGGCTGTCCAGTTTTCCCAACACCATTTGTTGAAGAGACTTTCCTTTCTCCATTGTATGTTCTTAGCTCCTTTGTTGAAAATTAGCTGTCTGTATGTGTGTGGTTTTATTTCCGGGCTTTCAATTCTGTTCCATTGATCTGTGTGTCTGTCTTTGTACCAGTACCATGCTGTTTTGATTATTATCTCTTTGTAGTATGTTTTGAAGTCAGGGATTGTGATGCCTCCAATTTTGTTCCATTTTTCTAGGATTGCTTTAGCTATTCAGGGTCTTTTGTTGCCCCATATGAATTTTAGTATTCTTTTTCCTATTTCTGTGAAGACTGTCATTGGGATTCTGATTGGGATTGCGTTGAATCTGTAGATTGCTTTAGGTAATATAGACATTTTAACTATGTTTATTCCTCCAATCCATGTGCATGGGATGTCTTTCCATTTCTTTATGTCATCATTGACTTCTTTCATTAATGTATTGTAGTTTTCATTGTATAGGGCTTTCACCTCCTTGGTAAGATTTATTCCTAGATATTTCATTCTTTTTGATGCCATTGTAAATGGTATTATCATTTTGATCTCTCTTTCTGTTAGTTCGTTATTAGCATACAGAAATGCAACTGATTTTTGTAGGTTGATTTTGTACCCTGCGACTTTGCTGAAGGTGTTGATTATTTATAATAGTTTTCCAATGGATTCTTTAGGGTTTATTATATTTAAAATCATGTTGTATGCAAATACTGAGAGTTTCACTTCTTTATTGCCTATTTGGAGTCCTTTTATTCCTTTTTCTTGCCTAATTGCTCTGGCCAAAACCTCCAGTACTATGTTTAATGAGAGTGGTGTGAGTGGGCAACCTTGTCTCGTTCCTGTTCTCAGAAGAATGGCTTTCAGTCTTCCCCCATTGAGTATGATGTTGGCTGTGGGTTTCTCATAAATAACCTTCATTATGTTGAGGAACTTTCCTTCTAAACCCATTTTGTTGAGAGTTTTTTTTATCATAAATAGGTGTTGGATCTTGTCAAATGCCATCTCTGCATCTATTGAGATGACCATGTGGTTTTTATTCCTCGTTTTGTTGACATGGTGTATCACGTTGATTGATTTGTGATGTTGAACCATCCTTGTGTCCCTGGTATAAATCCCACTTGATCATTTTGTATGATCTTTTTAATGTATTGCTGTATTCGGTTTGCCAATATTGTGTTGAGGATTTTTGCATCTATGTTCATCAGCATATTGGCCTGTAATTTTCCTTTTTTTATTGTCTTTTTCTGGCTTTGGTATCAGGGCAATGTTGGCCTCATAGAATGAGTTAGGAAGTGTTCCTTCTTCCTCTATTTTTTAGAATAGTTTGAGATGGATGGGTGTTAGATCTTCTTTGAATGTTTGGTAAAATTCACTGGAGAAGCCATCTGGTCCTGGACTTGTATTTTTTTGGGAGGTTTTTGATTACTATTTCAATCTCTTTACTTGTGATTGGTCTATTCAGACTCTCTATTTCTTCTTGGTTCAGTTATGGGCGGTTGTATGAGTCTAAGAATTTATCCATTTCTTCTAGATTGTCCAATTTATTGGCATATAGTTTCTCATAGCATTCTCTTATAATCCTTTGTATTTCCATGGTATCAGTTGTAATTTCTCCTCTTTCTAATTTTATTTATTTGAGCCTTTTCTCTTTTTTCTTAGTAAGTCTGGCTAAGGGTTTGTCAATTTTGTTTATCTTCTCAAAGAACCAACTCTTTGTTTCATTAATACTTTCCACTGGTTTTTTTGGTCTCAATTTCATTTATTTCTGCTCTAATTTTTTATTATTTCTCTCCTTCTGCTGACTTTTGGCTTTGTTCTTCTTTTTCTAGTTCTGTTAGGTGTAATTTAAGGTTGCTTATTTGGGCTTTTTCTTGTTTGTTGAAGTGGGCCTGTATTGCTATGAATTTCCCTCTCAGGACTGCTTTTGCTACATCCCATATGAGTTGGTATGGTGTATTTTCATTTTCATTTGTTTCCAGATATTTTTTGATTTCTCCTTTAATTTCATCAATGATCCATTGGTTGTTCAGTAGCATGTTGTTTAATCTCCACATCTTTGTCACTTTCCCACTTTTTTTCTTGTGATTGATTTCCAGTTTCATAGTATTATGGTCTGAAAAAATGCTCATTATGATTTCAATCTTCTTAAATTTATTGAGGCTTGCCTTGTTTTCCAACATATGGTCTATCCTTGAGAATGTGCCATGCACGCTTGAGAAGAATGTGTAGTCAGCTGTTTTTGGATGGAGTGCTCTGTATATGTCTACTAGGTCCATATCATCCAGTTTTTCATTTAAGTCCCCTGTTTCTTAATTGACTTTTTGTCTGGATGATCTACCCATTGATATAAGTTGGGTATTAAGACCCCCTACTATTATTGTGTTGTTGTTAATATCTCCTTTTAGGTTTGTTAATAGTTGCTTTATGTACTTTGGTTCTCCTATGTTGGGTGCATATATATTTATAATTGATATGTCTTCTTGGTGGAATGTCCCTTTTATCATTATATATTGCCCCTCTTTGTCTCTCTTAACCTGTTTTATCTTGAAGTCTACTTTGTCTGATATGAGTGTGGCAACACCTTGCTTTCTTTTGTTTGACATTAGCTTGGGGTATTGTCTTCCATTCTTTCACTCTGAGCCTGTGCTTGTCTTTAGAGCTGAGATGTGTTTCCTGGAGGCAGCATATTGTTGGGTCTTGCTTTTTAATCCATCCTGCCACTCTGTGTCTTTTGATTGAGAGTTCAATTCACTTACATTTAGAGTAATAATTGATATATGAGGGCTTAATGTTGCTGTTTTATCACTTATTTTCCAGTTCTTTTGCATTTCCTTTGTTTCTTGTCCCATGTGTTTTGGACTGACAGTTAGTTTGGTTGTTTTGTCTTATGATTCTTTTAGTTTTCTCTTTATTTATCATATGTGATTTTGTTCTGATTATTTGTTTAGTGGTTACCTTGAGGTTTGTATGAAAAATCTTGTGTATGTGATAGTCCATTAGCTGATGGCCTCTTATTCCCTTATACTAAGTCAATTCGATCTCTTTCCTCTTCCTCTTCTAAGTTATTCTTTTCACAACTTATTCTGTCTTGTGTTGTGGGTGTGTGTTTAAAGTGATGAGGTTAGATTTATTTTTGGTGATTTCCTTCCTTTGATCTTTGAATATGGTATTTAAGTGGTTGCTAACCTATTCTGGTGAAGATCTACTATTTTTCTGATATTGTTTACCTATTTTTCTCCTTGCTCCAAGCTTTGTATTCCCTTTCTCTTCTTTTTTCAGGCCTGAGGGCCTTCTTGAGAATTTCTTGTAGTGGGGGTCTCGTGGCCATGAACTCCCTTAGCTTTTGTTTATCTGGGAAAGTTATTATTTCTCCATCATATTTGAAGGATACTTTCGCTGGATAGAGTATTCTTGGCTGAAAGTTTTTGTTTTTCAGTATTTTGAATATATCATTCCAGTCTCTCCTAGCCTGTAAAGTTTCTGTTGAGAAATCTGCTGAGAGCCTGATGGGAGTTCCTTTGTACTTTTTTTTTTTTCTATCTGCCCTTAATATTGTTTCTTTGTCAATGACTTTTGCCAGTTTTACTGCTATATGCCTTGGAGTGGGCCTTTGCCTGTTGACATATTTATGCGACCTATTAGCTTCACTTAATGGTATTTCCTGCTCCTTCCCCAGATTTTGGAAGTTCTCAGCTATTATTTCCTTGAATAGGCTCTCTGTTCCTCTTTCCCTCTCTTCTCTCTCAGGAATACCTATGATTCTTATGTTACATTTCCTAATTGAGTCAGATTTTCTTAAAGACTTTCTTCATTTCTTTTTAGTTTTAGTTCTCTCTCCTCCTCCATCTGGGGCATATCTGTATTCCTATCCTCTATAATGCTAATTCTTTCCTCCATATTGTCAGCTCTCTTCTTTAAAGATTCCATATTTTCCTGTATCTCCTCCATTGTGTTCTTCAATTCCATCAACACTGATTGGTTTTTCTTTATGATTTCAATCCCTTTTGTGAAGAAACTCCTTATCACGTTGAATTGTTTATTCGTGTTTTCTTGTATTTCGTTGAGCTTTTTTATGATAGCTATTTTGAATTCCCTGTTGTTTAGGTTATGGATTTCTGTACCTTCAGGGTTGATTTCTGGGTGCTTGTCATTTTCCTTCTGGTCTGGTTTTTTAATGTACTTTTGCATCGTGGTTGCTGTATTGGCTTTGTTTTTCCTCACCCTGGAAATATCTGGTTGCAGTTTCCACCTGCCGTCACCATGTGGGGGTCAAGGGCCGTATAATCTGAGCCCCCTGCACTCCGTTGTGGCTGTTCTGCTGCTGCGGGCCATCTGTGCTCCACCAACGCTCCGCCCCAGCTTCTCTGCTGCTGCTGCAGGCTGCCTGCACTCTGCCCCAGCTGCTCTGCTGCCGTGAGCCCCCCCGTGCTCTGCCAGGGCTGCTCAGACTGGTCAGCTGAGCTGCAGTGTCGGGCATGTGGCGGGAAGTGCCTCTCTCTTTTTCCCACTGGGTCTCTGGGTGGGGGACTTCTCACTTGCCCCTTGTTATCCACTCTTCTGTGGTGCCCAAATGTTGGTGGCACCCCTGCAGCAGTTCTGAGTCCTCTGTGTGGGAGTTTCCCACTGGCTGAGAGAGCCTGAAGACCTACGGTTGCCCCGCAGAGGGCCGCCCCTCCCCTCTCACTAGGAGCCACGCAATAGAGTAGCCAATCTAATGGGGAGGGAGAGGATTTCTCCTTACCTTTCCCCACTCCCTCTGGGGGCACCAGCATGTCCACTCTCAGATGTGCAGCAGTGTGGGTCTTTCCGATGTCCCTTTGTGCCATGTGAGTGTCTCTTGTTGGTCTATGATTGACCCTTTTTTGTATCTTATCAGGTGAAGAGTTTACTGGAAAGCTCGCTCTGCCATGATCCTGACATCACTCCCCATGTCCAAATCAAATTATTTTAATTAATTTCATCTTTGACTCATTTTATGTGTATTTTTGTAGAGTTCGAAATGTAGTAGTATAGTTATGTGATTGATGATATATATATATATATTTTCAATGATAAATGACCATTCTCTGATAGAGGTGTATGATCAAAAATCATGGAAATCACTGTATTAAGGTAGAATGGGAGAGCAACATATATGGGTTTTTCTCCAACTTTGATTGAAAATTAAATTTTACTTAAATTAAAAAAAATGAAATGGTTATCAAAAAGCTTCCCTTCAAATGAGCACCAGGTCCAAATTGTTTTATAGCTGTGTTATACCAACTTTCAAAGACTAGATAACCCCTATCTTATACACATTTTTTGCAGAGAAATTCATATTACAGTATTTCAGGGCTCTCGTAGCCTTGATACTAAAAACAGTTAAGTATATCATAAGAAAAAAACTTTAAAAAAATCAAAACTATTGATATAAAAATTCTTAACATAATATTAGATAGCTGAACTCAAGTTCAAGAGAAACTAATAGAAGAGAAAATAAGACATCATGACCAAATAGGGTCTACTGCAGGTCTACTCTATAAAATAACAGTTTAGTGCCAGAAAATTCTAAGGTAAGTTTTCACTTTAATAGACGAAAAGGAGAATCTCTTTAAGGTAAAAGTGCTTACAAAATTAAGGGTAGAATGAAAACTTCCTTAACTTCATAAAAGTTATATAATCAAAAATCTATAGCAAGCATTTTTTTAGTGGAGAAATCATACACATATTTCCTATAAAGTTGGAAACTAGACAAGGATGCTGTCACCACTACGTTTTACTGTATAGTACCCTGGTTCTGATATAATGCTAATTTTCAAATAACAATTTTGTTCTAACATGGTTGATATATGAGGTCAATTTGAGCATAGCATGAATTTCGTGTTTTCTTATGCCCAATTTCTTCCACGAGAAACACTAGGTGAACACAGCAAACCTCACCCAGTTTAACTGAGTGACATAGGAGTACCCAAAATATGCATTCACACACCTGCATGCATACGCCCCCCCCCCCCCACACATCCCCAAACATCCACCAGTTCCCTCAGTTCACCACGTATGTTATGAGCCACACTTGTCCACATCTGATGTTACAAGATTCCACCTGATTTCAGATAAACTTCCTCCTACCACTTCACAAGAACTCACAAGCTGCAACACTTCCATTGCCCATGTCCACAAACAAACTTCAGCTCTATTTCATATTTATTGAAGTATTTGTTTATTTGTTTACCATTTAACATGTGTAAAACAATATCATCTTCATTAGGTTCCTATTTTGTTTGTATGTGTCACTGACGAAGTTTTTGAATGTTGTCCTCCTAACCCCATTTTCCCATAAGCTCTGTGGGTTTTATTGCATGATTTTGCATAGCTTGGTGCTTCTAAGTAATTCATTTGCCCTATTATAACAGAATAGACTGTTCTAGAGATCCTGCTTAATGCAACAAGAAAAGCAAAGGAAATAAGAGGTATTAATACTATAAGAGAAGGGATAATATAATTGTTATTTGCAGATAGTATGATAATTTACAAAGGAAAGAGAAGAGAATCCCCAAACCGTTAGAACTAAGTGAAGAGTTCAAAAAAGTTGCTTAACATAAGTCAGCATAAAAAATTAATAGCTTTTCTCTAGATCAATAATAACCAATTCGAAAATATAATGGAAAATAAGATACAATTTACAATAGTAGGCAACACGATAAAGTGTGATTAATCTAGTCACAAAAGCACAAAACCTAATGAAGAAAATATAAATTTTACAATGAACTTTAAAGAGTACCTGAATAAATAGAATCTACAACATATTTTTGTAAACGTTTCTACTCAAGTAATCTATAGGCTTAATGCAATTATAACAAAAATCTAGTGGTATTTTGGGAGGAATTGGGCTTACAGTCTCTAAAATTTATAGGAAAATGCACATGTCCATATACAGCTAAGGCAATTCTAAAAAAGAAGACCAAAGAAGGGTCTTGCCCTATCAAGTTTTAAAACATATTACAAAGTTGTATCACAAATCAAGGACAGATTATTTAATTAATGATATTGGCAAAACTGACTTACCATGTTGAGAAAATGTAATGAAATCTGTACCTGTCACCATGTACAAAAAATTGGCTCTGGCAAAAGGCAAAGCTGTAACTTTATTAGAAGAAAATATAAAAGAAGACCCATTTATTGTTGGGTTTCAGGAAGATTTCTTAAGAAAGATGCAACAAGCACAAAATATAATGGGAAAAGTTACGTTTGACCACATCAGAAATCAAAGCTCAGTTCATTGGAAGATACCACAGACAGAGAACGATGAGGGACATGTTTGGGGAAGACCATTTGCAATGTGAAAAACACAAACAGTAATATCTGCACCAGTAGATCTCAATCCTATCAGATCTAATGTGCCCTTTTTTAAACTGTTTTGTAACCACTTTATATTACCCTGAAATAAAATTTATAGGTAATATTACCTACCAATAAAAATAATTAAAAATAGGGGCTGGCCCAGCAGCATAGTGGTTAAGTTCGTGCATTCTGCTTCTGCGGCCCAAGGTTCACTGGTTCAGATCCTAGTCACGGACTTACTCACCGCTCATCAAGCCATGCTGAGATGGTGTCCCACATAGAAGAACTACAACTCTACAACTGTAATACACAACTATGTACTGGGGCTTTGGGGAGAAAAAAAAAAGAAAAAGAGGGAAATTGGCAACAGATGTTAGCGCAGGGCCAATCTTCCTCAAAAAAAAAAAAAATTACGGGCCGGCCATGTGGCTTAGCGGTTAAGTGCACTCGTTCCACTACTGGTGGCCCAGGTTTGGATCCCGGGTGCACATGGACGCACCGCTTGTCCGGTCATGCTGAGGCCGCGTCCCACATACAGCAACTAGCAGGATGTGCAACTATGACGTACAACTATCTACTGGAGCTTTGGGGAAAATAAAGGAGGAGGATTGGCAATAAATGTTAGCTCAGGGTCGGTCTTCCTCAGCAAAAAGAGGAGAATTGTCATGGACGTTAGCTCAGGGCTGATCTTCCTCACAAAAAACAATGCTTAAAAAACAAAACAAAACAAAATTAAAAATAGTCATTAAAATGTCCTGATTGTTATATCAGAAGAAATGAAAGGAGAATAGTTTATAATAATAATATATGTGTTTCAAAATGTAAATGTTAGGGTCAAATACACTAGAAGACATAAGGAAGTAGAAAGACGATTGCATCTATACATAGAATCACTAGGAATGAGACAGCTACAAATGTAAACTGATGTAGATATGCGTTATTGGAGTCGCAGATTCTTGAGCCTTGTTGCCATTGGTGACCTGCTTTTGCAAAATGATAAAAAAACAACCTAGGCAATATTCTGAATAAAAGGGAGTTGCATTCCTGAACAAAATGGAGGACTACTTTGTGCTTAAAATTATCCGAACTTGGCGCCTGATATGTTTTATATGCAAACAGATTTGTCATTTTCATGAATATCTGACAAGACATTTGAAAGTTAGGAGTGATAAAAAATATTTTGTGTGTGTGTAGGATGTCTAGCATTCCTTGCCCTCATTCACTGAAGCCCAATAATATCCACCAATCAAACTTCCAAAATGTCCTTTTGGGAGGAGTGTTATCTCCATTGAGAGCAACTGGTCTGGATATCCAATAAACTCATGCAAATCAGCAAGATAAATAGACTCTGCAGAATAGAAAAATGAGTAAAGACTATGAAAAGGCAGTTCACAGAAAGCAGTATGAATGAATAATAAATGTATGAAGAAATGACCAACTTCATTAGTAATTAGAAATATGCAAGATGAAACGGCAACATAATATTTAAAACATGCATAGTATCCAGTGCTAGAAAGGAAACGCATAACCAGGAATCCTCAGATATGCTTGGTAGAAGTGTAAACTGATGCAGCTATTATGAAAGGTCATTTGGAAGTTTTTAGTGAAAACAGAAATGTGAATTTCCCAGCAATTCCACTCTTGAGTATAGAGCTCAGAGAAATTACTGCACAGGCACACAAACATATGTAGGAGTATGCTCATTGCAGCAGTGCTAGTAATAGGAAAGTATTGGAAGCAACCTGAATGTTTGCAAGTAGAGGAATGCATAAATAAAGTGAGGTATAGGCAAAGGATAGAATGTTATATGGTAGTAAATACAAATGAAATCGATTGGGGAAGATCTCAACAACATAATGTTGACTGGAAAGAAAATGAAATCAAAAGAATAAGATCTATAGCACAATATAATTCATGTAAATGTAATGCCACAATTATATATTATTGTGGATGCTTATGTACATAGAGGTATGGAAGGTGGATTGAAAAGATCCACATAAAATAGACAATAGTGTGTTTTTATAATTTATATTATTTCCAGATATTATTTTCTGTGTGGTAAAGTATGTGTAATATGACTGCAAGATCTGTCATGTCATATTTCTTTTTATTTTGCCCATATTTTCAAAGAAGAGAATGAAGGATAATTCCCAACTCCCCTTCTTATCCTTTTCTCACCCCTACTCCAGGGTAACCAGGGCTTTTTGTCCTGCAAGTGTGGTTTCCCTTGGCCCAGGTAAGCATTCAGATGGTGTCATTTATTTTGCTTTGTGTATATAAATATAAAGCCTTAAGTGCACAGGACTGTATTGATAATAATCTTCAGATCACATCACATTATTATTGGAATATTTATGGCCACTTGCAAAATGTTATTATTATTAATTCCCCCCAATCCTACTCCTTCAATCTAATATAAAAAGGAAAAGAGTAGATTGGGAAAATATTTACAAGTAGGAATACGTTTAATACTGTTGATAATGAAGGAAAGGCAATTTTTTAAAAAGCAGTATAAAGTCATTTTTGTCCATTAAGTTGTAAAAAATTAAATAAGTCCTAATGTTGGCAACAGTATGGCAGAACCAGTATCCTCATATGTAGAAAATCTTATTACAAATTTTAGAGATCTCTTGCAAAGCAATTTAAAAATACACAATACGATATTCATACCTTTTGACTAATTAATTCTACTTTTGGGACTTATGCTTAGGAAATTATTCAAAATATAGTAAATGTTACATGGATGAAAGTGCTCGATACAGCATTATGTAAAATAGCCATCCTAAATGTCTAATAGCAGGGAAATCGGCACAGAAAGTGTGTTACATCCTTTCATGGAAATATTATACATTCACTAAAATGATAAGTGTAAAGAATAGAGAACAACACCTGAAAATATTTTGGCTTAATACCGACATGATTAAAACTATAAAAAAAGAGATTCATGGGAAACTGTAAGAAAACATACAAAAATGTTAGCAGTTATATTAAAGTGGAAAAGGGATTGTATATTTACATGAATAAATGTAAGGGGTTTCTAATTTTTGTCCAAAATATGTAAAAATTTGGAAAGACATCTGAACCTGAGAGAACTATCTTGTTTCTATGATAGTAGGCTATAATTTTAAAATTAGAGGACCATTTCCTAAGTTATCAAGATCTTGCAGCCTTGTGTCGCTTTAAAGCAGTTCTTTTCAACCCTGGTTATTCATAAGGATTATCTGGGGAATTTTAAAAAATGATGATGTTCTGGCCAATTGGGCCTGAACATCGGGGGTTTTGTTTGTGATATTTCTTTTGATTTGTTTTGTTTTCAATTTTCCAGGTGATACTACTTTGGAGCCAGGGTTGAGATCACCAATGGAAACAAATTCTGAAAGCCCTTTTTTCTTATAGAACATCAGCAGTCATGGCAACTCAGATGCATAAAAAAGAGAGCATAAAACTTTTAAAAAGAGAAATCTTAATCTAATGTGATTAATTTAAGAGGAATCAATTTAACATCCTCTACTCAAATTACTCCCGTTCCCTAAAAGGCCCACAAATAATAAAAACAGTACCTTTACAGGATATAGGTGATGGGGTTCAACATTAGCACATGAGAAACGAACAAAAAAAGTCTTAGGAATACTAAAAACTTATCTCAGTATAAGTCCACAGCTTAAATATCAAAACTGCCCACTTGGATTGCCTTAATAGATATTTAGTGTCTTGAATGAGGGAGATGAGTCCTCCTCACTCTGCACTTGTCAGACCACTTCAGAGGACTTCGTCCTTCTCTGGGTGCCAACTTTAAGATGAGCAGAGGCTACAAGCAAGGGGCCAGAATAGTGATGGGACATCAAACAATGTGAGATCTGGGGACAAATAACTTCAAGTAGTGGAGACATAAAGGTACACAATAATTTTCTTCAAATACTTGCAGAGTGGTTACATAGAAGAAGGACCAAGAAATTTATGTATGTCTAGAACTTAGAAGAGAGATTATATCAGTTCTCTGTGTCCCTAGATTCAAGCACTAAGATCAATGGTTGAGCAAGATAGATTTTGGGTCAGCAAAAAGTTGCAATTCTAATAGAACTGCTCAAAGTAGCGCTGGACTGCATCATGAGGTAGTAAGATGTGCATCATTGAAAGTATTCGAGAGGAACAATTATTTAACACGGATGCTCTATTGAAAACTTACGCACTGTGTGGAGGATTCTGAGTTGTAAATATATATATTTTCTAATGTTCCTTCCAACCTTGAAAAGTTCTATGAATAGTTAATATTCCAAATTACCCTCCTTCCCAACTTCGGCTTCAGCATATGTGGTTTTGTATATCAAATTTCACTTCTATGTCCAAAAAGAAAGAAAAAACACAAAGCAGTGTTCCATAATTAACATCACTTTTTAGTAAATCCCTTGGGTTTTCCTTTTCAGTATTAGGTCAAAGGGAAGGTTGATTTTTGTATTAGTTTACATCAGATAGAAATCTATCGCCAGATGCCAGTCTCTGTGTCCCCATGGCAGGCACTGCTGGTTATTACCTATCCAACAGCCATGTTCACCTGCTACCTTGCTAACAGAACCCCGATTTTGTTCATACTAGGCAACAATGTGCTCAGGGAAGGTGGGTACCTCTACAATCTAAACCAAGCATGGTAATCCTGTTTCTCTCTTGACAGTGATCAGTTTAGGGGTGGGCATGTGACCCATGGAAGGGGAAATGTAAAAATGTAAAAAAATGTAAAAAGGGGAATTCTTCCAGGGGAAAGATTGCCTCTGTGAAAGGTTTCCTCCCTGATGAACAGCTGAGGATGCAGTAAGAGAAAGTCCCTTCTTCCCACTTTTTGATGAGTCCTCTGACAATGTGATATGTTGAGCTGTGACAGCTATCTTGCAACCATGAGGGGGAAGCCAAAATAATTGTTGAGAAATCAACTCAGAATTCTGCCATTATAGAGCCCAGGAGGCTAACTGTGGAGTTCTTATCAAGAGAGATAATAAATCCCTGTTGTTTTAAGTCATCTTTTAGTCAGGTATTCTGTTACTTGCAACCTATATATCATAACAAATAGGGTCCCAGAAGAAGTTAGGAGGAATGAACTGTAGAAACTATGTGACAAATATGTAGCTACAGGAGATACTTATATACATGGGTAGTAGCATAATTAATTAGCCATGGAGGCATATAGATTTTATCTATCAATATCTATGTCTGTCTATCTATCTATCTATCTATCTATCTATCTATCTATCTATCTATCTATCCATCCATCCATCTACCTACCTACCTATTCATAAGTCAGTAGCTATAGCAACCAAGTTCAGGTACACAGCATTCCTCAATCTAAACAATCTGATTTAACGATCAGTTGAGCGACTTTTAGTGTTAATCCCTGCATTGCCTCCACCATATACCTGCTATGTACAATCTTCATCCAACCACCTGCAGATTAATACATGAAAACCATTTTAGAGATGAGGAATCAATGACCCTGAGTAAGGAGTCCAAGGTCACATGGTTAGAAAGTGGTGAGGGCAGTAAGTGATAAGATCAAACCTCATTCAATCTGACTCTAAATCCATGTTTTTGACAAGTACACTCTACTGCCCCCATATTGAAAAATAGCATGATAAATGTGAGGAGTGAGACAGATGACTAGTACATAAGAGAATAAGAGAAGGTGACTAGCTCAGTACCAGAAGCGGTGGATAGGATGTGTTTCCCTGGAGTTCTAAGTATTAGAAGGGAAACCCTTCTAAATAGAGCCAATTTAATAGGTAGAAGGCTTACAATTAGGTGAGGTAGAAGCAAAGAGGGCACTTAATGATTTATAAAAGACTGAAAATGCCTGATTCTTCAACATTCATGGATTTCTACTCACCACTAGAAACACCAGTTTGAGTATGCTAAATGGGAATGGTAACTCTGTTAACCTCATGCTGTCATTTTTAAAAGATCAACTTTTGATCAGAAAATGATGGACTATTTTCTGCCATTTTCTATACTATCTAGAATCTTCTGACTTCTTGCCTTTTTTATTCAGAATTCCAAATATCTCTGCAATAATTTGTAAGAACATGATTTTCATTAACTCTTTTCAAACCATTTAGAAATGCTCATTTAGTTATGTCATGGTAAAATTCATTTAAATAGTGTTGTTAAATTCATTAGTGCGAACTGCCTAATACCAATACCAGCGACGACAGTTAGCTTAAAAAGTGAAACACTTCAGCTGCATGTAGAAGAAAAGTCATTGAGGTAGAAGTCAAGATGTATAGGTACTGGTCTCTATTATGAGACTTACTTCATGAATAAGCTGGGAAAAATCACCCAACCCCTCTGAGCCTCAGTTTCCTCACATGGAAAATGAGGGTGCTAATACCTGTGCTATGAACTTCACAGTGCTGTTTTGAGGATCAAATGAAACAATGGGTTTGAAATTCTTCTGGAAGCATAAAGGCACTTGACATACAAAATGTTTTATTATTCTTCATTTAAACCATTCAGAAATATCAAAGTTTCATGAATCCAAACTGGCCTCAACTATTTCAAGTATGCATACATGTATTCAAGATGAAATCAAATGGAACTGGATATTGATTTGAAGTCACTGGTGCATTTGTAGGTTGAGATCACTTCCTATGGGAGAGATGCGGGTGGCAGTGCTGGTAAAATTGGGGGCAATAAACACATTCTGAAAAGCAGAGATTATATGGAAAAATGAGTCATCATTAGACAGCCATTGTATTCCCAGAGATGTCTATTAGTAACTATTCTCTAAAAGCCCAAAAAGAAACAGCTACAGAGGTCCATCTCAGAATGACAATAATATATTCACATAATTTTGCAGGAAATCATTATGGTGTCAGAAATCGATGGTCTTTTTCTTTAGTTTTGTCTCCATTAGAGGCAGAGCCAAACGGCCAGATTTCATGAAGCTGAGATTTATCTGCTGCTTAGGTGCCTAACAAGACACGAAATGCCAGAAGGATTTTTGTGAAAGAATTACGAAATCGTTTTTAGTTTCCGCTAGCTAGCTACTGTCAAAGCTTAGGAAGTATAGGCCTTAGGGAGTTTGAAGGATTGACAGGTCTATAGCAGTAGCACAGGGGTTGAGGGGGTCTGTTTCATTACAAACTGGCTTGTTAGTAAAAGCACCACTCTTATAACTTGATCATGTATTTACATTAGCGGACATCATCGCTCATGGTCAGCCCATTACCCTTGATTAGCATAAACTAATCTCAATAAAAATTTGTATGAGTGTGGAGTGACTCATCCCGGATGGCTGTAATTTTATGCAATTACCAAATAGGCTTTTGAAAAACAAATCTGAGCTAAATTTATAGCTAAGGGATAGCAGAAGTAGTCGATGCTCTGATTCCTCTCTCTTCGCAGAAAGAAAATAGTTGCTCCACAAATGAATACAGGATTTTGTTATTATAGGCAACTGCAGTGGTGTCCTCTGTAGGTTGTGTATTGTACATTTAATTATCTCACAAAAGCACTGGAAAGAGTGATTTTAAGACTCCGATCCTAGGTTACATATTTAATCTTAATAGATCTTAGTTTTCTCTTCTATAAAACAAGGAGTTAGGTTCAGATGATCTCCAAGCTTTCTTCAAGCTAAAAAAAAAAAAATCTGATACTGGCTTTCAGGATTTTTCAGCTTTGTTAATTTGGGTAAGAATAATTCAAAGACACACAGAAAACTGAATCACAACCCCTCTCTAGAGCTACATCATTATTTTTGAGTGATGATTTTCATATTTTTAAATTCGCTCCAGTTTTAACTTGTATAACTTAACATGTATAACTTAATGATGAATGTACAGGGTAACACATATAAGGTATTAGAATTAAAAGCCAATATGCAATTCAAAAAAAATTTTATTTTGAGATGTCAAAGCAAAGTATATTAGGAGAAAATTGCGATGACCTTCGAAGACAGCCTCACTTCCTACTATATAAAAAGCTACATGTAGGGGCTGGCCCAGTGGCATAGTGGTTAAGTTCACATGCTCCCCTTTGGTGGCCCAGGGTTCCCAGGTTTGGATCCTGAGCACAGACCTACACACCATTCACCAAGCCATGCTGTGGGGGCATCCCACGTACAAAATAGAGGAAGATTGGCACAGATGTTAGCTCAGGGACAATCTTCCTCACCAAAAAAAAAAAAAAAAGCTACATGTAATTAGATGTACCTGTCCATACATTCTAATACTACTTTAGCAGAAAAAGTTAAAGAGTGGTTTTACCAACACATAATATGCTAGACGTGGGATCTATGTTCAGTTATTTTTTCTTATGGAGACCTTAATTTCTATATAGGTGTAATCAAACTTTCAGGGTGATTTCACCCCAAGCATATTAACAACTACAAGGTGTCTGAAGTTCCAGCAAACCAAGAAGGCAGAACTGATTCTAGGCCCTTCTATTTGGGCCCCATAAAAAACCTCAGACTCACAATTTGGAAAACCAGGGCCAAAGTGGCCTCTGCTTCCAGAGGTAATCTTTGGGCAATGACAAAGCTTGTTGCTCCCAGAACCCAGTCTCTGCCTGTCACATTCCTTCCTTCTGCATCTAGGGGTGGGTTACACGTCCTCTGTTTCAGAGATCTGGGGCAAATGCAAAAAACAAAACAATTTTCCCCAATGTGTCAGGAATCCATGCCCAGCTTCCTAGAATGACCATGAAGTGGGGAAAACTACTGGTCTCTGTGAAGCAATATTATAGAAGAAAAAATGCCCACTTAAGATACCATCACATACATGACAATGGAATTGTAGATCAACAGAAATAATTTTTCCTGTACACCAGTTTTAAAAGAACTTCAGGCTAGCATCTCTATTGCAGCCTCATTGAACTTCCCCCTAAAACACCACCAAAGGCATATAAAAAGATGAAAACTCAGCAACAGTGAAAAGTAACACTGAGAGACAACCTACTGACAGACTCTGGAAAGAATTTCTATTTATTATAAGAATAATTGAGCACTGAAAAAATTTATCAGTACCTCACCAATGCTGCCCCTCATGCTTTGAAGCAGCCAATATACTGTTCCACAATATTAGATCTCTTTATTTAATAAATAAAATAATATTTATTTGTTTTCTATATTTACAAAAGGCATACGTGTTCACTGTGGAATTTTTTAGAAATTAGAAAAATACAAAGAGAAAGAATGGTTGCTCCTAATCTCACTACCCAGAAATCGCTACTATTAACTTGAGAATATATATCCCTTTGTTTTTATGCGTTATACTATTTTTTACAAAAATCAGAACATGTTATATATAAAATTTTGTAACTTGTTTTTAAATTTAAAGTGACATAATTCATGTCATCAAATGTGTTTAGAACACGAATGTTAATAAATATATATATGTAGCAAATACATATATTCCTTATTATATATAATATATATATTATATTCCATTATTCCGTTGCATGCATGTACCATACATATTTTTAGCCAGTCTCCTATTGTTGGGCATTAGGACTGTTTACTATTTTTCTCTATTGTCAATAATTTTCTGTTGAACATATGTGTAGCTTTTAATATATGTCCATGTTTATTTTCTTAGGATAAAATTTTTAGAAGTGGTCCTGGGTCAAAAGAAATGTTTCTATGTTTTCGTTTTAAACAATATTAAAATTTATTAAACAAAATTTTTAAAGTATTATAAAATGTTTATTGTTCATCAGCTTCAAGCTTTATGTTGCTCCTAATTTTTGCAGATAATTGAACTTTCAAATCTGCTAAGACTTGCTGAATAAATTCCACCATGAATTCTAAGGCATCAGTTTCCTCCTGCAGATTTTTATTTGCTTCTTGTAGCGTTTATTGTGCTTCCTCTTGAGAATGGCATCACCATTTTGATAAGGTATCATTAAGCAGGCGTCTGCCAGCATGATGTCATCACAAGCGTCTTCCAAATTTTGGAGTTTTTTTTTTTTTTTTACTTCTAGTTCTTCCTTTAGCTTTTTTTATTCTACTCTTAGTCTGTGCAAATTTGTTATCTCTTGCTGATCTTTGAAAGTAACATTGACATCTTTCGCAGGGACCACGGTACTAGTAGCACCCACTCTTTGGACTTGTGAGGGTTAAATGTGATAATCCCAGTAAAGTGTCCAGAATGATGGCCAGTGCAGTCAACGGGGCCTTTGACTTCGCACACCCCAAGGGCAAGGCACACCCCTCAGGGGCACTCTCAGCAAGGTGAAAAGTGGTTCAAAACCTACCAAGAGTCCTAGCGCTGGGGCCCTGCCTTGACCAGCTGGGGGACTCACATCAGGTTCCTGGAGCCCCACACTAGGCCTCAGAGCTGCACACATCTGGCATCCCATGTGCCCCGCTCCCTGAGGCCAATCCCCACCCGCTGCCCAAGCGCCCAGCACACAAAACGCTCTATTCAGCCAGGAGTGTTTTTTTTTTTTTTTAATTCCTTTGAGACATAATACCAAACAGCCTCAAGAAAGTTTATACCAATTTACAAATTTATCAGCAGTGTCTGAGAGTGCCTGCTTCCACTGGCCACCACTAATCCTGAATACCATCTTTCCTTTTTGTCTCATCGGTAAAAACTTTTCTGTTTAAATTTTATTGCTTTCATTACTAGTTGGTGTTGAATGTTTTCCTGTATATTTATTTGTCACTATTGTGAATTGCATTTTCAACTCCTTTGCTGATTTTTCTGCTACTAGGTGTTTATTTTAGTCCTATTAATATGTACGATCTCCTCGTATATGTGTATATTAACCTTTTGTTATATGGATTGCAAAATTTTCCACGGTTAATAATTGGCCTTTTAATTTTGTTTATGGTTTTTTTCTGATATGCAGAAGTTTTAAAATACTTATATAAGCTGTACATAACTTGTTTTTCTCCCCTGCAGCTGATATGACCAAAATGGAACCTTTGATCCAAGTTGGACTAATTTAGTTCTTTTTCCTGAGAGTTTGAATTTGAAATATTGAGACACTGAATCACTTACATGATTGAAACAGGCACTTAAAATGAAATATAACAGAATGCTGGCCCAGAGCTGCCTCCATGATATGCCACAGTTTCATGCAAGTCAGTGATATGGAAGAGGGGAATCTAAGACATTTCAGAAAATGCCACTTTGTAGCTACAACAATAAAGCAGATACATAGAGAAAAGAAGAGAAAAAAGACAGTGAAATGACAGAGGGGTTTTGGACTGGGGGATACCAGATTGAACTGAGGCATGGAGTAAGGTTCTGTACTGAAAATAAGCGAATTAGTTGCAAGTTTTCATATTGAGCATTGAGAGTCCACAGCCCCATTCTTTCTGTTGGCTCCTAAAAAAAGGGCCCAAAAGATTAGAGACCAGAGAAATCTTCTCTGTGGAAACTGGCCCCAAACAAAATACTACACACACACACACACATTTAGGTGTCTCCCACTGAAAGAGTCAGTACCTGATTCATGGTGTTCTTCACATACAGAAATTCCTGTTCCCCAAATGTAGATATTCCAATAAGCTTTTTAGTAACTCACTATAAAACATGAATGGATAGCCAATAATCACAACACATTTAAGCAAAGCCTCTAATATTAAAAACAGAGTTCAGAATGAACAAAGGTAAAGAGCTTGGAGGAAATACAGATGATACAAGGAATGGAAGAAAACTTTAAATGACATAGTAATTTATATCCCCTGATAGTCAGAAAGAAAACCCATCACTAAACATGAACAGAATGATATTTTAAAGCAATATTCTGAAAACAAGATAGAGCTCTTGGAAGTTAAATATGTAATTGCTGATGTGAAAATTTAATGTACGATTGGAAGATAAATTTGAGCAAATCTCTGGGAAATAGAAGAAAAACACAAAAAGGGACTACAAGAGAATAAAGGATCATTACAAGAAGCCAAACATCCAACTAATTAAAGTTCTAGAAAGGAAGAACAGTAAAATCATACACAAGGAAATTATAAAGTGTATGAGACAACTTCCTAGAACTGAAGGATTTGAGTTTCTGGATCAAAAGAACCCACTAAGCACCCAACACAAAAAAATGGGGAAAAATTACCCATACTAGGCACATCATCATGAAATTATACAAAACCAGAGCTAAAGATTGGATACTAACATGTTCCATGGAGAAAAAAGAATAACTGGTCACATACAAGGGAAGAGGAATCAAAATGGCATCAGGTTCCCTAAAAATAACATTAAACCTAGAAGAAATGGAGATGGCATCCACTTTTAAAACTGGCAGCTAGATAATTAGAGTAATCTTCTGCAGAGCTCATCTAAAACAAGTTGGATGAAATACAATACTCATGTTATTAAAGCACAAAAGAACTAGAGAAATAGCCAAAGTCTAGGAGAAGGTGAGAACAAAAGAGGGAATCCCTACATTCAAAGCCACTTTGGCTCTGAGGGCATTTTCCACTCTGAAAGGAACAACTGCAAAAATGACCTGCATTTCTGGCAACAATCTGGGATGAGGAGGACAATGATCAAACCCCAGGGTCTTCCTAGAGAAGAAAGATTGAATAAATTACCACTCTCTCTAAGCTGGCACACCAAAGGGTTGTATCCTCAGGGTACAGATGAACCAGAAGTGAACCAGACCATCAATGGTCTTGGGTAGTCTAGACAAACACAAAACTTAAATTTGTATTAAGGTGTTCCTGGAAAAGTAATGCCCACAGGCACCCACTGTAAGCAAACAGAAAGTCCTCTGGAGGAGGAAACTATCATTCTAGGCCTCATATAGTTCCTATTAATAAAATTTCTGATAAAATATCAAGAAAACAGGCAACTGTAACTAGATACACAAGGAAACAGGGCAGCATGAGCAAGAATCAACAGAAACCACAGGCAACAGAAACATACCAACTGTGGTAGGCCAGATTCTAAGATGCAGTCCCTTGTAGCCCCCCAAGATCCCTAACCCAGTTATTCAATCAAACATTAATTTAGGTGCTGCTGTAGAGGGATTTTGCAGATGTAATTAAGGTCTCAAATCAGTTGACTTTATCATAGGGAGATTATTCTCAGTGGGCCTGACTTAATCAGGCCTACAGAGGATAATTTACTGGGCGTTTTCTGATGAAGAGATTTGAAGCATGAGAGGGATTTGGCACAAGGGAGAATCTCTGTTGCTGGCTTTGAAGATGGAGAGAGCTACGTGGCAAGGAATACAGACAGTATCTGGGAACTGAGAGTGCCCCCCAGCTGACAGCCAACAAGGAAACAGTGAACTCAGTCCTACAACTCCGAGAAATTTAATTTTGCCCTGACAATGTCAACTTGGAAGCAGACTCTGAGCTGCAGATGAGAATGCAGCCTGCCAAAAGCCTTGATTTTAACCCTGTGAAACCCCAAGCAAAGAATTCCGCCTGAATTTCTCACAGACAGAACTGTGAGCTAATAATTGGTTTTTGATTTAAGTGACTAAATTTGTAGTAATTTGTTATGCAGCAATTGAAAAATAATAATCAACAAAGACCTGAGAAATTGGAATGATCTGTAATCAACTATAAAATAGCCATGCTTACTGTGCTTAAAGAAATAAAAGGAAAGCTTTAAAAGATCAGCAGGAAACAGGAAACCATGAAAATTTTCACAGACTTCTACAGTCATCCAAGAGAGAGTACTAGAGATCAGATGTACTTTCCCGGCTTAAGCAACTAGAAAGTGGGATAAAATAGAAGAACAATTGTCTTCAGAGTGGACAACAGGCAGCACAGGACTATTATCACAAAGAGAAGAGAAATAAATAAGGTGATCCCTCCGGTTGCCCTAGCTCATTGCCAGGAGGTGTTTCTAATCTACAGTGCAGAGGGAGGGGTGTCCCAAACATAGTCTGATGGTACTGCTGAATTGAGGAGCCAAAGATCAAAATTCAGGGAGGTCAATGCTGCTAGTAACCACTGGGCAGAGTACCAGAGAGGAGAAAGCTGCAGAGGGCAAACTCCAGAGACCTGCAGAGGTGTTCCCTTGAGTCTTCACCTTATTACCCCTGTGCCTGCATGAGAGGAAACGACCAGACACAGGAAATAGAATCACTGTAATGCACTAGGAGGAACAATTTCCAAGAGTCCCATAGGGCTGAGAATATTTTGTGTTCCCACCAGCCAGAGTGGAAAAACTTCATAAGACACAGGGCATAGGGTAGAGTTGTCAGAAAGATAACACCATAGTAGAGGAGATATGTTAGATCTTGGGTAAAGGACACTTTAAGAAGGCTTAAAGGCTCCTTAACATTGGTTTTGGCAAAGATTTTATGGATGTAACACCAAAAGCACAAGCAACAAATGCACAAATAAACAAGTGGGACTACATCAAACTAGAAAGCTTCTATACAAAAAGAGAAACAATCAGCAAAATAAAAATACAACCTATGGAATGGGAGAAAATATTTGCAAATCATCTATCTGATAAAGGACTAATATCCAAAATGTATAAGGGACTGATACAACAATAGCAGGAACTCAATAGGAAAAAAATAAGGAACTCGATAGCAAAAAAAAAAAAAGTCCAATTTAAAAATGGGCCAAAAAAATAGACATTTTTTCCAAAGAAGGCGTACAAATGACCAACAGGTACACGAAAAGATGCTCAACATCACTCATCATTAGGGAGATGCAAATCAAAACCACAAATGAGATATAACCTCACACCTGTTAGAATGGCTATCATCCAAAAGACAAGAGACAGTGATTGTTGGCAAGGCTGTGGAGAGAAGGGAATTCTTGTGCACTGTTGGTGGAAATGTAAATTGATGCAGCCATTATGGAAAACAGTGTGGAGGTTCCTCAAAAAATTAAAAATAGAACTACCATATGGTACAGGATTGTCACTTCTGGATAAATATCTGAAAGAAATGAAAACACTATTTCAAAGCGATAGCCACATCCCCATGTTTGTTACAGCATTATTCACACTAGCCAAGACATAGAAGCAACCTAAGTGTCCATCAACAAATGAATATATATAAAATGGAATACTATTCAGCAATGAAAAAGAAGGAAATCCTGTCTTTTTGTGACAACATAGAGGGACCTTGAGGGCATTGTGCTAAGTAAAATAAGTAGACAGAGAAAGACAAATACTGTATGTTCTCACTCATATGTGGAATCTAAAAAGCTGAACTCCTAGGAGTAGAGAGTAGAATGGTGGTTTCCAGGGGCTGGGGGATGGGGAAAATGGGGAGATGTTGGTCAAAAGGCACAAAATCTCAGCTAAAATATGAATAAATTCTGGGCATCTACTGTACAGCATGGTGACTATAATGAATGATACTGTATTATATACTTGAAAATTGTTAAGAGAATAGGTCTTAAATATTCTTACCACAAAAAAGAAATGGTAATTATATGAGGAGATAGAGGTGTTCCTTATTGTGGTAATCTTTTTGTAATATATATGTGTATCAAATTATCATATTGTAAATCTTAGACTTACATACGTTATATGTCAATAATATCTCAATAAAGCTGGGGGAAAATGTGAAAAGCATAGTTTAAACAAACAACAAGATGCACCTATCTGCTGTCTACAAAAGATGAACTTTAAATGTGCATTCACAAATAGGTTAAAGGCTAAAAGATGGAAAATAATATATAAACAATACTATAAGAAATCTGGAGTGACTGTACAAAACACAATTTAAGATAGAGTTTTACTAGAGAGAAAGAAGGGCATTTCTTAATGATAATAAGCAATACATAAGGAGGATATAGGAATTCTAATACTGCATGTGCCTAAAACACAGCCAAAACAGTCAATGAAATAAATTTGACTATACGGAAGAGAAAAGAAGATAAACCCACAATCATAATCAGAGATTTTTAACATCCTGTCTCAGTAACTGATAGAACTAGACAAAAAATAAGCAGGCATATAGAAGATCTGAACAACACTATCAACCACCTTAATCTAAATGGCATTTATAGACTACAACTCCAGGCAGCTGCAGAATATACATTCCTTTTACATGCATCAGGAATGTACACCAAGGTAGAGCATGTATAGGGACATAAATTAAGGTTCAATAAATTTCAAAAGTTTGAAATCTTACAGAGCATATTTCTGATTACAATGAAATTATATTAGATATCAATTATAATAATAAAACTAGAAAAGCCCCAGTTATTTGGAAATAAAACAGCATATTGCTAAATAATTCATGGTACAAATAAGAAATCAAAAGGGAAGATAGACAATATTTCAAATAGAAAGAAAATGAAAATACAACATAGCAAACTTTGTGATTGGCAGCTAAAGCATGCTTGAAAGGAAATTCATAACTATAAGTGCTTATATTACAGAAAGAGAATGAGTAAAAATAATTGTTATGTTTCTCTCTTATGATCCTAGAAAAATAATACCAAATTGAATCCAAAGTAAGTAGAACGAAAGGAAATTATAAAGATGAGAACAGACATCAACGAAATGAAAAACGTAAAAACAACATAAAAAGTGTACTAAGTCAAATCTTGGTTTTTGAAGAGGTTAATAAAATTGATAAAACCCAAGACTGATGAAGAAAAAAAGAGAGAGAAAAGCCAAATAACCAATATTAGGCATGAAGGGGCAGATATCCCTATAGATTCTACAGATATCAAAAGAGACATAGTATGCAAATACATTAGACAAATGAGATAAAATGTACTTAAGAAACAAAACAATCAAAACTAACACAAGATGAAATAGAAAATCTGAATAGCCTTATATCTGTCAAAATAATTGAAGTTATTATTAGAAACATCTACACACACAAAAAAAAACCCAGGCTCAGATTAGTTAACTCGTGAATTCTATGAAACATTTCAAAAAGAAATAACAATTTTACACAAGCTCTTTCAGAAAATAGAATAACTCTGATACCAAAACTTGCCAAAGGCATTCCAACAAGAGAAACACAAATCCAAAAATATTGTATCAAATATTAGCAATTTGTATAGAGCAATACATAAAATAGAAAATATATTATGACTGAGTGGAATTATCATAGCAATATAAGGTAAAAATATTCCATGTAATCCTCCATATTAACAAAAAACAAGATTAATATTGAAAAATTATATTTCATAAAAATTAAAAATTTCTCCTCCTCACAAGATACCATTAAGGAAGTGAATAGGCCAGCTGTAGGCCAGATGCCATGTTTGTCACGGTCCCCATGTTTCCTATAAAAACCACAAGCATAGCTGAAGCACAATTCTGTAAAGGCATGGTAGTATTGCTCTGCCTAATTCTTCCACACCTATGTGACTCCCCAAAACACTTGCCAACATGGACTCCTAAATGCTCAGTCTCCAAATTTCACTTCAGAAATCAAAAAGAGTGTCTGAAAGAGCCTCAGAAGACTGCCTCCTTACAGGAGTCATAACTGACCATTACTTGTTGGCTACTGCATGGACTGCAAAGTCTGATGACCTGGCCATAGAGAATTGCTAACCCTGGCATGGTTCACCCACCTATTATGGCTTCTTGATACCTTTAATGAATTGCTTTGTTGTGCTGTTCAGTGAAGTATCCAGGAGACTATGTTTTATGCTACAAGCAACAGTTACAAGTCAAAAAAAGCAATTTGTAAAAATTAGCTATTTAACTAACATGGTATGATCTTAGTGTAATGATTAATTCCCTAGCATTACCCACCATAGAGGCATTTGCTGTAGGATGAAGGGCACTGTAATATGAGAAATCAGTGCCACGGACAAAGAGATACTTCATTTTGGGGTGGAGTGTTGGTAGCAATGTTGGTGTTATCGTTATTAGCTGAGGGGAATCTCCACTGGCAGTTATTGGGGAGAGGCTTACTTGTCAATTCCAAGGAATAGTAGAGTAAGAGTTGGGCTTGGCTAATGCTAGGAGAGTTTCGTGGCTCTCTATAACAAATCACAAATTTGTGGGGTGAACATTTTGACAATGAGTGATCTGTAAATATGATATTTAATGAGCGTTATGTGGCAAGAAAAGGCTTCTTGGATTTATACAAGCACACATTCCAAAGAGCTGTAAACTCAATCCCAATACTATTATTTTCCTTCTCAGAGTACTCCTGTGTAGCAGGCACAGGCCAAGCTGGGTCCTTCTGCTTTGACAAATGGTGGAAAGCAGAGAAAGAGATGTCAGTAGGCAGTGGGGAGCCAAGAGGAAACCAGCGTACCGACTGTCTAGTTCTCTCTTCTAACTCTGACTTCTTATCTTTGTAGCACTCTTTTGTCTCTCCATGAGGTTTTTGCAGGGTATGGTTTTCAGAGCAGTGGTCCAAGCACCCGGCAATCACATGAGAACGAGGCCCAGCTGCACCTTGGGGAAGCATGCTTAAATAACTGGCATATATAGAAGCAGATATATGCAGCTACTCATTAAGAGTACTCAGTGCCAGGCACTGTGCTTAACTGCAGTTTACAGGCATAAATTGACTTAACCCTTGTGAAAACCCAAAGACAGAGGAACTCTTTATTATTCCCATTTTACAGATGAGGAAACTGGTGCTCAGAGGGAATAAATTAATGTCCAAGATCACATGGCCAGTAAGTGGTGAACTGCTATCTTGAACCCAGTTCATCTAATTCTGTTACTCAGGTTATCCAGACAGCCTCTCACCAGCCCTCTATAAAAAGGCTGAGAGGCAGCAGAGGGTGGTCTTTGAGCATCTTATGAACAAGTGAAAGCCTCAAATGTTGACGCTCAGAGGGGAGAATGAATAGTTACTGTACATAAAACTTCATCTCAGATTTCTACAAAATATAATATGACACCTATTTTAACTTAATACCGTGCATGAAAGTGTTTATAAGAATTGTATTTTCTTTTGAGTTCATCACTTGGAACAGATTTACATAGAATATACTTATACCTTTTATAACACTTATTCAACCACTTACAACTCTATGGTGCTCTGTCAAATGCGTGATCATTAGACTCATGGGTGTTTCATCTGAGAATGAGATTGATAATTGTATTTACAATGGAATATATTAACAAATAAATCCATTTATTAATACGTAATAACCATTAAGAACTGCTTGAATTGCATGCCTTAGGCCAGAGAGTAGCTTATATATAATATAGTCATGTTTTGCATAACGGCGAGGATACGTTCTGAGAAATTTGTCCTTGTGCGAACATCATAGACTGTACTTACACAAACCTAGGTGGTATAGCCTACTTCACACTTAGGCTATATAGTACTCATCTTATGGGACCACCGTCACGTATGCAGTCTGTTGTTGATCAAAATGTTATTATGCAGCTCATGACTGTATTCCTATTTATGTGTCAACAAAAAGAGGACTGAAGGATATATTCCACAGGAAGAATCACAGCACTATCTAGCTAATAATCTCTGCCTCAAGTCCTTTTTTGGAATGAGGCAGAGTGTAAATAAATAATAAATGAAATCCACATGATGATAATTTCTCTTTTGTATACTTGTTTAATATTTCCTTCATTAATCCTCAATCTTCAGGTAAGCTCCTCTGCCCTATTAACTTCATGCCAATTGCTATGCAGCCCTCTCATCCCCCTTGTTGTCAGCTTTTGACCTTTAGGACTTCCCTATCACGAATAAAGCTTTCTGTACCTCAGTCATCGCCTTCAGCTCCACCTCAACCAGCACCATCATTCTGGGAATTCAACATACCCAGGAGGACTCCAGCCAACTTTCTGACCGCACAAGGCCTTACTTCCTCAGAGTCAATGAGGGAGTCTTCTTTCCCCCACCACCTCAACGGGGTATGCCCACCAGGGCCACTGCGCACACTGTTACCATTAGAAACCGCTCCTCTGAAATCACTCATTCAAGCGCCCCCACACTGACCACATCCTCTTTCCCTCCAACTCTCTATGGAATTTCTTCTCTTGGATGTCTCACAGACACCTTCCACTCTATAGGACTAAAACTGAGAAGAAGGAGCCAGAAGCACGCGCATAGATGTAAAATCTTTAATAGCATGTGCAGATGTTAGCAGCACAGGGCTCTTTCTGCTGTGAGAGGTTTGGGCGTTGGATGAAGCTGTGTGGATTTGTTCCAGGCTCGGGAACCCAGTCATCAGCAGTTCTTCCTGGGTTAGAATATTTCATCAACCTGAGAATTGGTTGTCATCCTCAAAGAGGTGGCTGAGCTGCTCGGCGTTATCTACCGCCCTCCGGATCCTGCGGTTGTTGTGGGATTCGTTGCCCACCAGCTCCAGAATGTTGTTGGTCACGTATTTGCGAATGGCAGAGAGGAAAACCGGGGTGGACAAGCTGAGTTGTTGGGCAGAGTGGTTTTCCTGCTGGTGGCGGTCCATATGGCTCACAGGGAACTGCAGCTTGGCTTTTGTGGAGCAGGAGAATGTCTGCTTCTTAAGCCTACTGGAGTTCTGACAGCTTCTCTTCTCAGACATGGTGTTTTGGTCTGATTGGCCTAGCTTGATTGTCCAGCTGGCCTGAGCCTCTCAAGACACCAGACACCAGTGCTTATTTCCACTCACTCCAGCCACTCATTGGTCAGGGGGCAGCCTTTGTGACACCATAGATATTGGGATGTCACTGCTGTCCACTGGGTCCTGATCAGGCCTCGGCCTAGAAATGTGTGTGTTAGGAACTTGGGCATCCTAATGACTAGACCAGAATGTGACACATCAATATCCCCACTAGAATGGCTGATAACACCTAATGTGAATGAGGATGTAGAGCAACTGGAACTCTCATGCATTGTTGGTGGAGTGGAAAAAGGTTACAGTAACTTTGGAAAAAGTCTAACAGTTTCTTATGACCTAGCCATTCTTCTTCTGGGTATTTATTCAGGAAAAATAAAAATATATCTCCACACACACACACAATATGCACCAGAATGTTTATATCACTTTTATTCATAATAGGCAAAACCGGAAATAGCTCAGGTGTTCATCAACAGAAAACTGGATAAACA
The DNA here is from genome assembly GCF_020826845.1 of Diceros bicornis minor. NCBI lineage: Eukaryota > Metazoa > Chordata > Mammalia > Perissodactyla > Rhinocerotidae > Diceros > Diceros bicornis. The sequence goes on along the minus strand of NC_080781.1, from coordinate 125,754,465 downwards.
AAACATAGCATATTCATACATTCAGCAATAAACAAAATGAACTACCGATGCACACAATAATATGGATGCATCTCACAGGTACTATGCTAAGTGAAGAAGCCAGACACAAAAGAGTACATAATGTCTATGTATACGTCTATTTATGTGTGTGTGTGTATGTGTGTGTATGTGTGTGTGTATCTGTATATGTATGTAAGTTCTAGAAGAGTCAGAATTCTGGTTGCCTCCATGGTGGGGGAGGGGCAGGATTGATTGTGAAGGGAACTTTCTGGATATGGGTGTGGATTACATATATGTATCCATTTATCGAAATTGTGCAATTGAAATGTGTGCATTTTAACGTATGCCATTTTTACCTATAAAAGAAGTGTACAGATATAATAATCAAATAGCTTGGGAAGTAGGAGGGAGATACAGATGAAACAAGAATGGCAGAATGTTGGTACTTGTTTAAGCTTGGTGATGGGGACATGGGGTTTCATTATATTATTTTGCTTATTTAGTTTTATGTTTGAAATTTTCTGTAATAAAAAGTGAAAAAAAAGAAAGAAACATAGGACAAAAGAATGAAAGAAAGAAGGCAACTATTATTAATCCATCACAGTATCCTTGTCTAAGAATCCTCTTCAGTCCATTAGTGTGATAACATCTATTTTCCATCCTTGGCCTGTAGCATATACTCCTGAGTTTGTTAAACACACACACACACAGAGAAAAAAACTAAAACGACTTACTCCAATATATTAAAGTGCTTAGCTTCAGGTGGTAGGACTATGAGTGACTTTTACCCTTCCCATATTTTTCTGCATCTTCCAAATATATAATTATGAATATGCATTTCTTTTGTAATCGAAAAAGTACTCTATACAAAAATTTTAAATATCATTTTCATTGAATTTCTCCTGTATTGTTATTATGGTTTCAAAAATTCAACAGGCTTTACCATATTATCATTCTCAGGAAAAGCAATGCTGCTAATCGTATTATTTGTTAGCAAAAAAGCTTTTGCCAAGGTATGAGCCTCCAGGGTACTTTTTTTTGCAGAGATAAAAATGCAATACTGCACAGGAGATCTGCTTATTAGACATTGGGCACGCTCTCTGTAGAACCGAAATAACTCTTCAGAAATCTCCTGCCAAATTCACAGCTAAACTGTTATGCAAATGTAACTACATCTAAATTAAAAGTGCTGAGATGATACAGCCAACAGACTTTGAAGTATGATTGCTTTTGGTGGTGTAGGCAGAAAGGTTGGGATGTTTTAAAGTAAACAAGATGTATCACACTCTATTTTGTTTCCTATTTGGTTGGGGGTTTATAGTATACAGGAAAGAAAAAACGATAAGTTAAAATAAAATAGCGTGAAGGAGAAAGGAAAGGATAGGATTAAGTGTTTGAGGTAAGGGCATCTAAGCCCTCATAAAACAGAACAAAAAATTGGACATGAACTTAATTGCAGGCAGATCTGTAAGCCTTAGAACTATACATAAAAAAGAGATAATAACTTTTGTATTATATATGTTAAAGTCTCATTATTTAATTTCTTATGTTTATGTCTTGTCTCCCCAAATTGATTTTAAAATAGCTGGCTCTCAAGAGCAGAGAATCTATCTTTTACTTCTAGCTATTTGTCATTGGCCCATAAGCTCTAACAGGGCATAATATCTTCTTTATAATTATACACTTAGAACCTAGTTCAGTGCCTGAGACATAGCAGGTACTCAATATTTGTTGAATAAAAGGATGATTATTTCCAATAGCATTTTATCTGGTGCCTTGCCCATAGTAGAAATTCAGTAGATATGCATCGAAGTAGTTATCCATTAATCCATTTATTCATCCCATGAGTATTATTTTTTTAAATTTTTAAAATTTATTTCCCCCCAAAGCCCCAGCAGATAGTCGTATGTCATAGATGCACATCCTTCTAGTTGCTGTATGTGGGACGCGGCCTCAGCATGGCCGGAGAAGCGGTGCGTCCGTGCGCGCCCAGGATCCGAACCCTGACCACCAGCAGCGGAGCGCGCGCACTTAACCGCTAAGCCACGGGGCCAGCCCTCCATGAGTATTATTAAGTGTCTGCTATGTGCCAGGTATTTTTCTAGGTGCTAGAGACATGGCATTGAACAAAGTAACATCCCTGCTCCCATGGCACTTACATTCTAATGAAAAAATTACCATCTACACAACATAGAATATAATTTTTAGTTTTCATTAACATAAGTGACAACTTTCCTCCATTTTAAATGTTATAATACTAAGCAACACCTGAGTGCACTGGGTCAACATTTCTATGGCACTTCGAGCTGGTAGGTGAATATGATTAAAAGTGGTTTAAGGTGACAAGTATAAGCATACATAATTATTGCAATTGGAGGACTTTCCAAGACAGCACATGAAAACTGCTACAGAATATAGGGTTCTTGAATACTGCATCCTATGAACCAGGAGAGAGAGAGTTTCCAACAGAAACAGAGATTCCTTTTATTGACAAAGATGAATTGTTCCACTATGACTCTGCTCTTTCTATTTCCTGGCTAGTCGAGATCAATCAATATTCCTTAGACAGCATCCATTTAAGGCTCTGGCAAGTGTTATTTTTTAGAGGCCGTTCTTTAAGATTCTCATTAATGAAAAGCAGTACTGTGGCATCTATCGCCACTTCCACTCTGTTTGCTGGCCTTGCTCCGTCTGGTCCTGATATTACAAACAGCTGAAATCAGTACATTGTGATATTGTGCAAGTGTGCTCTGGCAGATTGAGCTAAGAATAGTGTGCATTGGGTTATTTCACTTTATTTGGTGTATAGATGAATTTGGCATTTTTTAATTAAAGAAATTTGTGGACATTTAAAAATATCTCTGCATTAGAATGGTCTTTCCTTGTGAAGGTTGAATATTGTAAACACTAGTCTGTGGACAATTTTAAACTTGCTGGGTTTAAAACTAGGAATTCAGGGAGAAAGAAAAAAGAGGACATCGAGAAAGCAGATATTAGTGTTTTTTCATGATGTTCTTTTGGATGAGCCGCCGAAGATGGGCTGGATGCCCAGTAGAGCTTGGTGGATTCAGCCCTGGTCGATTTAATGTAGGCAAAATGTGCTGATTATGGCTCACTGCAATCCTGGAGAGAACTTCCTAGTGTCACACTGCAGAGCTGGAAATTTGGGCTTGCCCTGTTCAATAAGTTTTTTTTGTTAATTTTATCGAGGTCACATTGGTTTATAACATTGCATAAATTTCAGGTGTACATCATTATATTTCAGCTTCTGTACAGACTGCATCGTGTTTACTACCGAAAGTCTAGTTTCCATCTGTCACCGTACACATGTGCCCCTTTACCTCTTTCACCATCCCCCACTCTCAACTCGGGGGTGACTCGGAGGAGGACATTCACGACATATATATAAAATCTACTTCTCACTAGAATTTGGTAGGGACAGTGAATATATTATTATGACATAGTCGGGATCCTTAAAGATCTCTCCAAGCTAGACTCATCTGAATCTAAAAGATGAACCTTGATTGATATAAATAAATATAAAGTTTTATATTTGTGTTGAAAAAAGCCAGTTCTTATTTTAGGGGAATTCTTAGTCAAAGATCAGGGGACACTTTTCCTTCCCAGCCCCTAAGTTGATTAATTTATTATTTTCATAAGGCAACAAGCAAAAGATGTTGAACTCCAAAAGAAAGTTAAAAGAGTTTTTCAACAAAAGGTAATAAAGATAATGTTAAAGAACAATTAGTTTTTATGTGTAATGCTTTTTCAACCCTATGCTGGTAATGTTTTTTTCTTTTTTTAAAAAAAGTCTGAAAAGCGTAAATTTTGCCCCTCTTCACTTTCTCAGGAGAACCAAGCGCCTTGAGCAACGCCTGTTTATTGCATTTTAGGGGAGAGTACACCTGACTCCTATAACCAAGAAGATTGATAGTCTTAATGTCTAATCACAAATTTTTCTTTCTCGTTTGAGACTTGGAGAAGTGGGCTGCTTCTGTAGTTAAAAAATTACAAAGTAACCAACATACATATTGCCTCAGGACAGAAAGCAAGTTATAACATTTTTGCAGAGCGTCTCATGTTTTATTCCCTTCCCTTATAAAGCATGAAATGCATAAATTATCATTTGGAAATAGAGTGATCAAGTATAGTAATACCACTCTCTAGGAATACGAATGAGAGTTTATTAAGCCTATTTTTTAAAATAGTCGCATGAAAAATGGCAAAAAGCTCCTGGCTTTTGAAGGACAGTATTTTTCAAATGTCTCCTGGCACAGTACTAAAAGGATCATACTTGAAAAAAAACCACATAGGTTTTTCATTTACTAAAAGTAGAAACGAGTAAAGTATAAAATGTAGCTTCCAAAAAAGCTAGCGTAGCTTTGGTTTCATTAATCAAAATGGAATGTCCAAGGAAAAGAGGTAATGGTTCTGCTTTGCTATATACTAGTCAGGCCATCCTTGTGTACTGTTCTGGATAATATATTTTGAGAGAGATTGACAAACAGGAATGAATCCAAATATTGCTACCCATAGAGAGGATGAATATTCTGGAAGAGATATGATATGGAGAGCAGATGAAATACCTGGAGATGTTCAATCCAGAGAAGAAAAGGCTAAGGAAGGATATGGTAGTCAGCTTTGGTTGTTGAAGGCCTTATGGCAAAAAAGGAATGGAAGCATTTTCTGGAATCTGCAGATCAAACGTAGGACTGAGGAGTTGAAGCTTCAGGGAAGCAAAGTTTGGCTCAATTCAGAAGAGACTCATGCAGCAGAACTCTCCAAAAATGGAATGGACTATCGTAGGAGACAGAGTAGTAGATGGGGTTGAAGCAGATTAGTCCTCCGGTCTCTTCCAGTCCTAATATTCTAAACTTGGGCAATGACATAAAAGGCCTAGTTTTGAACATTAAAATAATTTTCTATCCCTGCCTGTCACCTCATATCTAATCAGTTAACAATTTCTCTTGGCTCTTCCTGTACAACATATCTTTCTTCATTCTTGTATTATTATTCTACAGTGATCTGAATGTTATAATATTCTCTTAATTGGAAAGATTTATCAAAATAAAAATGTGCACATTCTTTGTGGAGGATTGTTTACAAAGATGATTACAACATTTTTTTCCATCTCTATACACACACGTCTTTGCAATGTAACTTTCTTGCAACTTCCATCAAGAGATGGCTTACCTTCCCACTCCTTTAACCTGGGATGCTATGGGTTTTCTTTAACTAATATAATATGGCAGAATTGACATTGTGTGACTTCCAAATCTAGGCCTTAAGAAAATTTCCAATTCCTGTTCTCACTCACTTGTATCACTACAACCTTATGAACAAGGCTGCGCTAACCTCCTTGAGGACGAAACACCGCACAGAAAGAGAAAGAGATCATTGGTGAGAAAGAGAGGCTCAGCCCTGCCAGTTATAGCAGGCCTTAGAGTTGGAGCCCCTGACAGGGGATGAAGGACATCTAGGACCAGCCAACCTCCCAGCCAACCCATCAACAGGTTGAAAATGCATAAGTGAGTCCAACTGGCACCATGTGGAGCAGAGATGAGCCCTGCTCAAATTGCCAACCCACGAGATCACAAACAAATAAATGGCTGTTGTTTTACAGGGCAGTTTGTTATGCAACAATAGAAACCAATATGTGCTCTTATCCAGCAAATTTTGCTTATAAAAATAACCTATGCAAGACATATATACAAATATGGCTACTACAGTGTTTCCCAATAAGGATCAAAGTAGAAAAAAAAGAGGACTGGTTAAAAAATTACGGCATATCCATGTAATGGAATACTCAGTAGCACTGAAGAAGAATCAGGTGGTTCTCTATTTATATATGTGGAAAGATGTCTAAGGTTTATTGTTAAATGAAAAAGCAAAGTTCAGGACCAAAGTTCAGGACAATGTGAACAGTTAACCACATTTATGCAAATAGATAAGTATAGGCATACATATATATGTTGTATACACTTAAAAATTATCCAGAAGAATGCACAAGAAACTTTTTTTTCCTTTTTTCTCCCCAAAGCCACAGTAGATAGTTATATGTCATAGTTGCACATCCTTCTAGTTGCTGTATGTGGGACGCAGTCTCAGCATGGCCGGACAAGCGGTGCGTTGGTGCGCATCCAGGATCCGAACCCGGGCCACCAGTAGCGGAGCGTGGGCACTTAACCGCTAAGCCACGGGGCCGGCCCTGAAACTTTTAACAGCAGTTATAGCTAAGGAGTTGGGCTGAAAGTTGAGGAGAGGACGAGGACTTTATGCCTCTTATTCCTTTAAATATTTTAGATTGAGTGTATATTACTTAAAAATACTAATTAAAAAATAAATGGAAGTAAAAACAAACACAACCTCTAACTATTCCCCCTCCCTCCAGTCACTACTCCTTGTAACACATTCTGTATAGTATCACCACACTAAACTAATTCTAACACCCTATTTTATTATGTCACTTCTCTGCTCACCAAATCTCAGCTAACTCTCTACTGCCTAGCAATGGTCTTCAAAGTGAGGTATGTTCTATTTTATATTTTAGCTTAAATAATAAGAAAGAAAAAAGCTCTATTAATATTGAATAGCTGGGTATACACTGGCACCCTCCCTTGGTGTTTATGTGACCACCTATTGTATAAGGGAGGCAAGATGTCCAAGGAGAGAGCGGGAGTTCCACCACACAGAGAGGCGCGAGGTGGTGCCCTCGCTCATCTTTTTACTCTCCCCTCACTACAACTAATTACAGTTTCTGCGAGCCCAGGTAAGTTGACTTGTGGGTTTTCAAAAATCTAGCTTGAAATAAAGAAACCTTTAAAAAATTGCCAAGTAACTTAAGAATATTCCTTCAAAGAAACTCAGCTTTGAGGCCAATACAAATAACACAAGCACAAATGAATGACAAGTAACTGGCAGATCTGACACCTTTCCTACTCCTGGTACAGGCTCTTAGCGATATTACAAGGTAAAAACAGTGACTATGTAATAGATCTGACAAAGAGCTAGCCAAAAGGAAAAAAAGGAAGAAAGTTAGCTCCTGAGTTTTAAATGTACAAAATTATGTGATACTCATTCCAATACTCTACCCCAATTCATTTAACCATGATGACAGTTTTGAAGCCTCTGCTGCGGATTCTCACTTATTATCAAAATACAAAATTTCACACACCACTTGGAAAACACTTGTTCATTTGTCATGCTAAAATGAGTAAAATAATATATGGGAAAATATGATAATAAAACAGAAATGCATTATTTGTCAGAAAATAAGTTGGAGGATGCATAAAAAGTATTGTAGCAACACAATAACATGAAGGATTCTAAAAATCACTATGCTGAATGAAAGAAGCTAGATACAAGGGTATGTACTGTATAATTCCATGTATGTAAAACTCTACAAATTCTAGAAAATGAAATGTAGAAATTTTAGAAAATGCATTCAAAAACATTAGTGGTTGCTGGGGGCTGGGATCAGAGATAGGGATGGATTGCAAGGGGACTCAAGAGGACTTTTTGGGGTGATAGAAATGGTCTGTATTTTGGTTGTGGTGGTAGTTCCATGGCTGTATGCATCTATCAAAACTTGTACATTTTAAATGAATTCAGTTTATTGTATGTAAATCATATCTAATTAAAGTTAACTAAAAATAAATATTAGAAAACATACTAAATTAAGTATATGAGAGGGAAACTAAGCACTGTGTTAGGTGCTGGAGATACTGTGGTGAGCAGAAAAACGCCCTTGATCTTTTCATGTAATACAGGTTATACAAGGGAGGTGGTTAGAAATAAAATAATCACAGAGAGTTGTGGACTCTGAGAAAGGACTAGGAAAGAAAGTGGAGGTTCTAGGAGAGCCTATACTGAAAGAACTTGCCCTAGCTTGTGAAGTCAGGGAAGGAAGGTGGAGATTCGTCTAAACAGATGGGGACTTATGAACCCCCATAGCCTTTATAAGCTATACCTCTCATTTGGCACACGGCACAAGCTTTTAGTGTAGGATTGTTAATGCATAGATATCTTCATTCCATAACTAGACTATAAGCAACTAGAGTCTGGAGCCCATACTACATATTTCTTTGTATCCCCCTCTTACAGCGCCTAAAGAAGAGTGTACACAGTAGGGAGTTCATATTTACCAACTGATTAATTTGCCTGCATGCCAAAGAGAGTAGAGGCATCCAATGTTCCCTCCTAAGGGAGCTAGTGGCTATGGGAGGAAACGGACAGGATGACTGGTGATCCATCCTCCTCTCCCCATCCCTTTCTGAGGCTATATACATGACGGCTCTTGCTACCTCTTGCTGTGATTGTCCCCCAGCCTGCTCTTTGGACATACTATTTGGGGGAATTTTTAAGGTATCTCAGCCTCATTCACCCAGGCATTTTCATTTTAGTTTTTCACTTCATAAATTTGATCTGTGCTTTAAAACTCAGCTTTTATCTTCTAGCTCAATCAAACAATTCAGTCACTTTGACAGCCTTGGACACATGGCAAGGGCTCAAGAAATATGTATCAATCAGTCGAAATGTCAGCCTCAGTCCATAAAAGGGCTCGCTCCATTGTCCTAGAGCACGAATTCAGCATCTATCTGAAACTGAGTTGAAAATAATTCCCCCAAAGTTGTGCTGCGGGTGCCATCTTTAAACAGTCTCAGATTTAACCGTTACCACATACAGCTTTTAACAGCCAGTATTTGGGATTGTAACCTCAAGTCTACATGTCATCTGTCTTAACATGCTGTTTCAGGTCACTGTTTGGTCAGGTTGCTCTATTGTGTGAAAATCGCCCACTAGCACGCTAAAAATAGAGAATCGACTCTTTCATAGATACATGACTTTAGAGGTAGAGGGATATGAAAATGGTTGATGTTCTAGAACAAAGAGAATCTCTCACAAACTTGAAGAAAGAATCTCCCAGAAAGTGCTGCAGGATATTTTTTAAAGCTACAAGTAGGCAGACAAGCCATAAGTGGGATTGCCCTCAGCATGACCATTGACTACTTTATAGACTGCTCGTTCAATTAAAAGTCTTTTGGTCACAGCTCTGCTAACTCAGCCTTGCTCTTTACAAAAAGAAAGTTAAGGAAAAGCAAAGGAATACTCTGTGAAACCAATGATTATGTAAGTTGCGGTGTGACAATTATTTCTTGTGTAAACAAGGATTTGAAAAGAAAAAGATTGAATTAGTTTCAAACCATAGTTCTGTACTAAACGTTAGAGTCTTTGTTCCTCAAAATACAGCATCTCTTCAGGCCAAGGCCACTGTGCTTTAGAATACTGACAGGGCATGTTCAAAGTTAATACAGAGGGAAACCATAGACCTCCAGAACTTCAAATCAAGGAACATTGCACTACCAAAACTGCATCGATGAATCATGTTATGAGGTGTAGCGTATGCTGTGGCAGATTGGCTATTATTCATGTCACTGTGCTGCATTAGTCTCTATATTGGAAAGAAGACATGAAATATAAAGGCAGTCATTTCTGCATGTAAGAAATCAGAGTGATGGTGTAATGGGAGAAATTGTAAGTAAAAAATGGCAACAGCCAGTTAGCATGAGTAATTAACTTTGCTAGGAGGCTCCAGGAGCCACAGGAAACTCGGATTTGCTGGGGCACTTTTAAGTTTTAATTTTATTTATTTATTTATTTATTTATTTAATTTATTTTCCGGGCCACTGTGTAAAGTGTCAGAGGCTTCATTCCTTTCAAAATATTATTTATCTTATTTGTCTTTATTGTTTCAATAAGAATAATTTTCCTCTGCTTAAAAGATATTTTTGCTTTTGTTATCTTGTTTAGTTCTCATAACAGCCCTAAGAAACTGGCAGGAAAGGTATTATCCTATTTTATACGTGAGGAATAGAAGCCCCTAGAAATTGAGAATTTGTCCAGTGTCATCAGCTACTATGTGGCTGAGCAGGGACTCAAATTTACATTCACTGACTCCAAATCACTTTACTGAACTGGTCCTCTCCCCCTCGTTCTTTTTTAACATCTTTAATCTAGTTATCCAAATGCATTTGCCCTGATTCCTGGGTTTGGGAAACTTTCAAAAGCATTTGGTGTGTGGGCTTGGTTTTGTGGTTACAGAATAGTCAATATTAGATCAGGCAGAGTATCTGACTCTGTTCTTGGGCAAGCTGAAGCCTGGGGTGTTGTAACTGGGCTGTAATCCCGAGGGTAGAGGAATCTGGCCCCTGGTCTACAGAGTATTGAGTGAGAGTATCCAGGGGGAAAACCAAAGTTGAAATCAGATAAACATACAATCCAACGAAGGATTCCAAACAAGAGAGTAAGGCAGATGGGCAGAATCCAGGAATGATCCAGTAGAAGAGAGACCTGCAATATAGGGCCAGGGCAAAATGGGTGATGGGGAGCTGAAGGTGGCGCTTAGAGAAATGTACTGAGCCTCTTTATAGCTGCAGGTGCAGCTCTGGCAATCAGTGGGAAAAAGTGTTTAAGTGTGGCACACTGGCTCAGATATATAGGTTGAGCCTAGAAATTATTTCAGAATGTCAGCTGGCAAGGCGCCTATTCCTTTCCTTTCAGAATCCAAAGGAGGAATGAATAGATGCTTGATTTTGTTTAAGAATATATGATTAAAAAAAATGATGTATTTCCAAACTATTAGTTATTGAACATTGGTATATAATTAATTATACATTAGCCAGTCAAGTTTACAGAATCATTTTATCCTTCCTGTAATATGCTATTATGTAAAATTACCAGAATAATATAACATCTGAGACACAGTTGAAAGTGGATTATGACCATTAAGAAGATTAATTGACCAGGATAATAAAAAAGAACATTTTAAATATAGGACAATAAAACCATATACTCTCCAGTGATTTTTGACTTCTGAAGAGCATACTTGGTAGTTGAGGAAATGCAAGGTGTAACTCAAATATACTGACTGGCATCCTGATAATCCACCATGTCCAGGAAATCGTTTACCTCTGTGGGCTCAGTGGAATGGAGGGCATTATAGAGAGGTTACAAGTGTATTCAATTTGCATGTGTGAAAACTCTTTAGTAATTCCTGTGAACAGACCATATGAATTTTAAGAAGGAAATTAGAGTTATGCTCATTTCTAAAATGCAGCAAGAATGTGGTAGTATCTTCTCAGTGGAACCAAATTAGCTGTACCAAAAGTAGACTTTTCCATTGAATCAGGATGTTTGGCCATACTGTTTTTGGACAAAATGACTGTTTTCCATGAAGTGATGCACTGCCTTTTTTCAGTGATGCACTGCCTTTAGCTGTTAGCCTTGAGCATACGTGACCTTAGTGTTGTGATTTAGGTGACATGATCTAGGGAATAAAATGAAACTGCCGAAAAGGTGAGAATACAAATAAGAATGTTTAACTGACATTCTCAGTTCAAACTATGGGAACCATGGCACTCTAACTAAATCATGACCCAGCTGTACTATGAAAATTCATTTCCTGAAAAAAAGTAATAGTAGAAAATTCAATTATAGAGCTAAGTATTAAGTTATAAGTAAACCATATGAAATAACAATTTGGTATTCAACCATTGTTTACCAAGAGAAACTTTGATTTCACATGGTACAACACGATATTATCACAACCATACTTCAGTGTATTGTATCAATTATGCATTGATTCAATTCACGTCAAACCTACGTGTCTATATTGTGCCAGGATTTGTAGGAAGATAGCAACTATAAGGAAAACTTCATAAAAACAAGTGGAGAGTGAAGGGAACACAAAGCAGGAGAAGTGATTTCAAACAGAGGGATAATAAAAACAGTCCTCACGGAGGAGATGAAAGTTGAACTGGCCTTGAGTTTCGATAAAGAGCCACGAGAACAGGGCTACAGATAGAGGGGGCAAGGTCTACAAAGACAGGAATGTACTGCGATTATCTCTAGAACAGAGAGCTCTTAAGTCAGTCTAAAAAGCAGGGTTCATATGAAGATTCAGGCCATATTGCTGAGGGTATGGAATACCATGATAACTAGTTTAGGTTTTATTTTGTAGGTTTTATTCTGTGGATCCAGCAAAGATGTTTGAGCAGGTACATGATTAGACACGATTAGAGCTGTATATTAAGAAATCACCCTGGTGATAGCATGAAGGATGGAATGGAGGGAAATGAGAATAGAGACAGAAAGATGACTTAAGAGGCTTGTATGGTAAGATTAGGAAAGAACGAGGGCTTGAATTAAGTTAATGTGACCACAAAGCAGAGGTCAGATGTCATCGATATTATAGTCTTACAATCAATAGGACTTGGTGACTACTTGGATGTAGGGGATGGTGAGGGGTGGGGATGGTTCAAGATGTGACTCAAGATGACACAGAGTAACTGCGTAGGACCAATAAAGAAAATGAGGAAATGAGGAGAGTCAACATGTTGGATTGGAGTTTACAAGGCAATGGGGATTTTCCCTTAAAAAAACATTGAGTTTAAGGAGTCTAACAAACGTTTACCTGGAAATATCCGCCCACCAGTTGGTGAGGTTCGATTTGGGGCCTAGATGAAAGACTTGAGCTGGAGATGGAAGTACAGGAAATGAATACAGAAAAGGAGAGATGAGTATGCTTGGGGGAAAGAGGCAGAGGGGAGTAATGGAATCCATGTAGTGGTAGGGACGAATTGGACTTAAAATTGTGAGGAGACGTTTCTTTCTCTAAAGTACGACAAGAAAATGAGGGAGTGAGTGAACAGAGAGAGGACTTCAGAAGTGGAAGGGAAGGACCTTGAGGGACCTCACAGAAGATGGCTTTGATCTTTTTGGGTCTTCTCTGTAAAATCTCAGGTGGGAGTAAGAGGAGCTAAGGAAGGATTAAAAACTTGACGTGTGGAAAACATTCGGAAGAGTCTTTGTGTGAAAGGTAGGCAAAGAGGCATCACTTCTAACATGTCATACTAGGGAACTGATAAGAAATATTCAAATATCTGTATCTCAGAAGCAGTTCAACTTGTTAACAAATACTGCCTATTTGTTAACACAGGCACTATAGTTAAAGTCGTTGCAACACAATGATGAAATTAAGATAACGTAAATAGCAGGTCAAATGTAATTAATTTCATTTACATCTCAAGTAATTTCTTAGAGTGGTATTTGCAAATTTTTCTACCTTAAAAATTTTTTTTTCACGATGCCTGGTTTATTTTTCATTTTTTCCACACATCACGTGATTTTCGATCCAACTTTTCCTATCCTATTTAGGATGCAATTTAAAAAATAAATTATTTCCTGATTTTAATCATTTAAAAATTGACCAGACTTCACTTTTATAATAAAAATGTACAATATTAATCTCTTCTTGATTACCACATTCCTCAAGAACCCAGTTTATTGATTTTAAGTTGTATGGATGGACTGGGACACTAAACAATGGTAATCTCATTTTGTTGGTAGAGTAGTTAGATTGCTTTTCCACCCTTAAAGGATCTGTCACAGAATTTCTGAAAAGTCCATTGAAATTACCCAGCTGACTGCATTAGCTTTAACTAATTGAGCTTCAGAAATGAGTGGCATGATTCTTACTTTCCTATCGCTGATGCAGAGGAGGAATTTGTTAAGACTTTGACACTTTACTATGGGGCAATAGTCAACTTAACCTATGTTGTCATGGTTGCTCTTGGTCGACTTGAAAAAAAAATCCAGAAAACACAATCTGTGCCAATGAATACTATTATCTGTCACCAACAGAATCAACGCTTTCCCGCTACTGCTTTTTTCTTAATGAGTGAAATTCTTGCACCTAGTAAGTATTAAGCAAATAGTTGTTGAATGGTGCAGACAGCTAAGAAAACCAATACAGTGGGTTAAAGTGATACATTTACTCATGTAATAATAGATCTTAGGGGCTGGCCCGGTGGCGGAGCGATTAAGTGCGCGTGCTCTACTGCGGCGGCCGGGGGTTCGGATCCCGGGCGCGCACCGATGTACCACTTGTCAAGCCATGCTGTGGCGGCTTCCCATGTAGAGTAGAGGAAGATGGGCACGGATGTTAGCCCAGGGCCAGTCTTCCTCAGCAAAAAGAGGAGGATTGTCAGACGTTAGCTCAGGGCTGATATTCCTCACAAAAAATGAAAAATATAAAAAATAATAGATCTTCGACCTTTGAATCTGAAGAGGAACTCAGAGATCATTTAGTCTGAATCTTCTCATTTTACAGATGGGAAAAATGCTGCACAGGGGTAGAAAGGAACTGCTTAAGTTCACACAGACAGTGATCAGAATACGTAAACATGATTCTGTCTCATATAACAAAATGAGGCTGGGATTTTATTTTATTTTTTGGAAAAGCTATGGAAATACATGAAAAAAAAGCTATGATCTTCCTTATCAGTAATTGACCGTCTCTGGGATATATGACATTGAGTTCTAGGAGCTCTATTACTAAGTTTAGAAAGAGACAATGTAAGTCATTTCTGAGTAACTGCAAATATTGGCCTACAATCCATCTGATCAGCTTGGTTGTCTTACTAATGGAGATTGATTAAAGTTGTACATACAATATAATATACTAAGATATAGGTCCCTTTGGGTCAGATATTGTGTCATCTATTCAATATAAATGTGTGCATATGAATATGAATAACACACTGTTCTTGTTTTCAAGGAGCATTTTGTGCACCTCACCACACTGAATACAGTGTTTCCTGGCTTACTGATTGACTTGGTGTTCCTCTATCCCTTCTCCCCAAATGACTGCTGTGGTTTGCGATTTAATGGAACTGTGCTTCAGGTATGGATCTTGGGCTGCCTGTAGGAAATATGCCACTGATCACATATTTGTATGGTATCTTACAGCTTACATAGATATCCTTTGTGTGTTAAGACAAGATAGAATGTTAGCAACCCCCAAGATAAGGATGCAAGTGGTCCTAGTGGCCTTTTCAACACAATGGTTTCAAGGAAGTGGTTTCAACATAATAGCTTAAAGGCAATGGCTTCAGAAAGTAAATTCAGGAGGCAAAGCATTACACCTTTCTGAGTTTCAGTATCCCCATGGTGGCTTGTGATGAAAACAGTAATTTTCAAAAGTTTTTAAAGGAGCTGAGCCTTTTATTTTTTCAAATAAAATTTTATATTAAAAATCTCAGTAGTTATGTAAAAAAATTATATAAAAAAGATAGAAGTAGAAATTCTCTGGATGAATCAGAAGTGGGGGACAGGTTCTTACTAGCTAGGCTTACTCTCTACTCCTCTCTATTTTATGAATGAGGAAAGAGAATTCCAGAGAAGTAAAAATGAGTTTGCCCTAAAATTCCTTGTTAATAAGTGATACAACCAAGAATGGATTCTAGATCTTTTTCTACTCTACCATATTGCCTCAAGAGTATTGAGTTTACTAGGGATCTATGATGTTGCAGACTCATTGGAAGGCAGGAAAGAAACTAAAGATACAAAGCCCGTCTTGAAGGAATTTATAATCATAGCGTGGAGATGAAACAATATTGTATTTATTCAGAGAATGTTTGCTGAACATTTGCTGTTTTTGATGCACTAGAAATTTAAAAGTTAATAACACCATAGCCCTCAAGAAGTTCATAGGACTGACTAACGGGGAGTGCGATATGCTGAATAATGGCTCCCAAAGATACCTAGGTCCTAATCCCTGGAATCTGTGAATGTTACTTTATATAGTAACAGGGGCTTTGCAGATGTGATTAAGTTAAGGATTTTGAGATGTGGAGATTATCCTGGATTATCCAGATGGGCCCTAAACATAATCGCAAGTGCCCTTATAAGAGGGAGGCAGAGGCATATTCTACCACAGAAGAGACAAGACGATGTGACAACTTCAGCAGAGAGAGAGATTTGAAGTTGCTAGGTTTTGAATACGAAGGAAAGGGTCATGAGCCAATGAACACAAGGAATTCAAAAGACCTCTAGAAGCTGGAAAAGGAAAGGAAATGGATTTTCCCCTAGAGCCTCCAGAGGGAGATTGGCCTTGCTGACATCTTGGTGTCAGCCCAGTGAAACTGATTTTAGACTTCTGGCCTCTAGAACTTACAGTTCAAAGAATACATCTGTGTTGTTTTAAGCCTTCAAGTTTGTGGTAATTTGTTATAGTAGCAACAGGAAATTATTAGAGGGAGATACTCACATAACCAGATAATAAAGTGAAGTGTGAGTGCTCACTTTGTCAGCAATATATACTAAACCTGAAATGATAAAGAGAAGAGTAGAATTAAACAGAAACATGAAGTGTTTCATAGTAGGAAAAGGCTCCCAGTTCAATAATTTGTTCTAGAAAAATTGGCTATCCATATGAAAATTAAGCAAATGTGCACTTCTATTTCACACTATATACAATTCAATTCCTTCTGCATCTCCCCATGTGAAACCAAATAGAAGTTAAAGACAAGGGAACCCTTTGCTGTCCTGTATACAGTTCAACCTCCTGGGGCACACAGCAAGATAGAAAAGAATGAAGTATGGATCTGGCGTGGCACAAGACTCACCAAATTTTAAAGGATTAAAAAACTTCCATACTAAGTGTTGGAGAGTATGTAGACCAAGGGGAAATCTCACATACAATTATGATGGGAGTGTAATTTCCTACAACCGCTTTGAAGAGCAATTTGACAATATTTATTAAAGCTTAGCTCATACATACTTTATGACCCAACAATTTCACTTCTATGTATATGATCTACAGAAAAATATATGCACTTGCAGCAAAAGACAAGTATAAGAAAGTTCATAACATAATTTTTTAAAGTATTTTTGAAAAAATAATCTATGAATTAGAAAAATTGCTGACTACATTGTAGTATCTTAAGGCTGAGTACTGTAGTATACTCAAGGATACAACACGGAGGAATCTCACAAACAGCATTGAGCAAAAAAGTGCACATCACAGAAAGATACTTCCAGTATAATTCCATATAAAGTTTTAAAAATATACCAAATAATACTATATGATGTGTAGTTCTCATTTATGTGTAGTTAAGTGATATAGAATTACATGGAATAATAGACATCAATTCAGAATAGTAGCTATCTCTGAGGGTTAAGGAGGGGGGTGCCTGGGAGCCTTCAATATAGTGATGATGTCATTATTTCTCAACCTGGTGGTGAGTAAATAAGTGATCAAAATATTATTTTATTCAATTTTATGTTGGATATATTGCATAATGCTCTTTAAAACATAAAGTATGACAGGTGCTAGAAAAGAGGTATGCCCAGGGGCCTCTGGGAACACCGAGGAGGGCCTCATAACCTAGACCTGGTGAAGGTCGTCAGGGAAGGATTGCTAGAGAAGCTAGCATTAATCAAATGGTTTAAACCATCATAAAATCTCTGGGAGTTCAGTGTAGGAAGAAATCAGTGCCGTGTGGATACATCATTTAGAAACTCAACTTTAAACAGGCCTAAAACAATGGGGAGAGCATATGTGCTCTGGAAATCAGGTAGCTAAGTTAGAGAGAGGAGAGAGAGGCATATTTCTAGAGAGAGCTGGATGATGTTTCCACTCAAGAAACAAGGCTTAGCTAACAGAGCTTTATGTTTATTTTTTTATTTACGTTTATTTATTCATATATTATTTATTCATTTAGAAGCTAGAATTTCCCTCCGGGAAAATCTATGCTCAATCAATGAAGAACAGCTTAAGGTAGGGGAACTTTTTTGGTTATGGTATGGCTATCATCCTTTACATGTATATTGTGCTCTACTGCTTACTAAGCTTGTAAATCCTCACAGCCCCGAAAGATGGGAGGGCAGGCAGCATTATCTCTGTTTACAGAGGACAAGTCAAAGCCTTAGAGAGGTACAATGACTTGCCCAAGGTTACCTGACTATTAAGTGATGGGGTCAGGCCTAGAACCAGTTCTTCCAATTGTAAGTTCAAAATTTATTCTACTACCCTCTGCCTATTCCACACTTTCACAGCTGAAGCGAGATCAACATTTAGAACACATTCTCTTACATAAGCACAAATCAACTAAAGAGCATTTTAGCAAATTTGAATAGAATGAGAGTGGTCACAGACGTTTTGCTAATAATTTGTTTCTACAAGACATTGATTTATTGCAGTGGGGTAAACCGCCCAGTGCCTTGGGAATGGTGGGTTGGTAAGTAATTGGGATATTCTAATATGTACAACCTTTCTCAAAGTAAACAACCTGATTAAAAGTGTAGTCGTCTAGTAACAAATGGTTCAGAGATTACATTTCTTCTGTTAGACCAGAAATTCTATAAATTAAATCGGTGAAATAAAGCTGATGAGTTCTGTTAATACAGTGGTCATGAAAATTGTCCTTTGGCCTCCAAGCTATAGAATTTTTTAATGCAGACTGGAAAAATTGTTAGAAATTTGTCTATTCTACATGTCTGTTTTTCTACCATCGGCACATCAGTAAGCATATCTAAGAGCACACAGAGGGAAAAAAGCATGATCTCAGTGCAGTTGTAGATGACCAAATGGGTTTAAAAAATTAATTTTATTGGATTTTAGACTCAGAGAGAGACATATAACACAAATGTGGTCAGTGCATTGAAGGAGAAATGTCACTGAAACATATCTGTTTACCTTTGGAAACCTGCTCTGACTTGAAGTTTTTACTTGATATTATAGGGGCAAACAAAGGCATGATATAAGTTTTCTGCCTTCGGGAAGTTTACAGTTATATTTGGGATCTATAAAACATTGTGACACAGTAAATTATGAGGTATAGACTGCAAGCACTGTTTGGAAGACACTAATTATAATGCCTAGCAGATAGTTATTACTCAATAAAAATAGGTGGAGTGGCATCTTGGGAAATTTTGTGCCAGTGTTTGGTTTCTTTCTAAAATATTTTAGGAATATGGTGAAACCACTGTGTTTCTTGGATTGAGTTCCACACTATGTGAAAGGCAGGAAAGTGAGGAATGGCTCCTGGACTGATTATTCAACCAACAAAGGAGGTTGCTTCCAAAGGCATTGACTTGCAAAGAAGATGCAATTTAGTTTAAAATTGCATATACCTTGAACTGATAATAGTTTAAGCAGATAAAAATGGTTCGTTTAAAAATTTCAAAACAATATTTTGCAACTTACATTATTCCCCAAGGAACAAAGAGATGATACTTTATTCACTCTCCTAACACATGCCAAAAATACGAAGGATTTAACCATGATTTTAAATGCAACTGGAAATACTTTATAATTAGGACAAGATCTAAGAAAAATCTCATAAGAAAAAATAATAAAACTAGTGTTTAGGGCTAAGAAAACAAAAGCAGTATTCAGTAATTGGATGAGCTCAAAGAAAAAGAACAAAGGATGAGCAATAACATATTAAATTATTGTTAATTGGAAAAGCCAAGATGTTCCTCCAGGCAGAAATCAGTAATTAGAATGTGGTGAAGCTCATTATCATCATCTGGGTTGGAAATAAAAAATGGATTGCATCTCCTCCCTACTCAAGTTTCTCAGTCAACAACATTTGGATATTTCTACCAGTGAGATGAAGCAATGCGAGAGGCAAAATGTAGCATATCTATCCTTTTCTCCCTTAGAGTCAGAGTACATCTGCAGGCTACTGAAGTCCTCCTTTCTTCAATTGACACCTGTGAGCTCAGGGCCACTCCCACACAGCTGGAAATGTGAAGCAGGGCAGACAGCAGCCGGCCTTAGGAACAGACTTCAACCCTTGCAGATCTCACTGATTTACTGATTTCTGCAAATTGGAACATTGTCTGACTAGACCTGTGGCCTACACCACCCTACCTTAGCTGATCTCCCTACCTCCCTTCCCTCTCCTGCCTTGATCAACAAATGTATATGATTCCACCTGGCCTGCCTTTTCCACTGTCACCAGTGCCTCTAGGGTTACAAGACTCTATGGATCCTTTCTTTAGGCCCAAAGCTCTGGATTCCCCAGCCCCTCATGGGCTTCAATATGAAAATCCATCCCACACACCAAGAGGCAGGCCCTAGATACATGTTTCTCAAAATGTGGTTCATAGACCACCAGAATCAGAAATGCCTTGGGGTGGGCATTAAGCTTACTAAAATGCATATCTAGGGGCTCAACTCAGATCTACTGAACCAAAACAGTGGAGTTGGAGCCCAGAAATTGTCATTTAAGTCAGTACTCTGGCAGATTTTAATATATATGAATATTTAAGGACCAGTCCTTGTTGCTTGTTGTTCCTTCCCTTAGAAGTGTCATCCCCCAAATCTACATATAGCTTTCTTTTTCTTATCATTCAGATCTCAGCTCTTATGTCACCCCCTCATAGAGGCTTTCCCAAGCCACTCTAGATAAAAATGCACTGCCCCCGCTTTAAGTCATTGTCACATTATCCTCTTTTATTTTCTTTACAGTAGTTAACAATATCTAAAATTATCTTATTGTGTATATTTTTACTTGTGTATTGTCTATCTTCCCCAATGAGAACGCAAACTCCACAAAAGCAAGAACCTGATCTTTCACAGCACTTTTTTCACTGTGCCTATGGTAGTGCCTGACACATAATAGGTAGGTTCTCAATAAATACTTGCTGAATTAATCAAACACTGATCTAATGGAAACACCCAGACTCCCAGGAACACCACTGTATATTATGTCAGTGAGAACATAGAGAAGCTATTTGCCTTCTCCTACCTTACAAATGACCTTCCTTTCTCCTTTGTATAAAGCCAGATGTGGAAATACGTAAAATTAAATCTGAACGAGATATGTATATGCATTTTGAATATGCCACTAGGGTTGTGTCTTGTCTCTACAACCTTCCAGCAGCTGAATAGCCTTATAAAACTGAAATTTTTGGAGAAGCAGTAGTTTAGATAAACAATTTTTCTAGAGAAATGAAGACAAACCCTTAAGTGCCAGAAAAGTATTAATATTTTAATGGGATTCTTTCTATAATTTTTTTTGTACTTGTGATATTATGATTTCTAAGAAATAATATATTTGGTCATTCAGATGACTAAAATATATTTCTCATATATATTTGGTCTTTCTCCAAGGTCCTGGCTCACAGCTCCCAAAACCCTTGAAATTTCCAAAGTAATGACAGTTTAAAGGTGTCTTTTGTTATGTTAATGAGGTGACTTTTGGAAAGCACCTAAGAATGGGGGCTGGCTGCCTGTGGAACCAACTATGTGATTAGAGGGTTAAAACTTTCTGTCCCACCCCCAGACCTCCAGGGAGGGGAGAGAAGCTGAAGATCGAGTTCAATCACCAATGCCAATGATTTAATCAATCATGCCTATGTAATGAAGCCTCCACAAAACCCCAAAAGGATGGGGTTAGGAGAGCTTCCGGGTTGGTGAACACATGAGATTTGGGGAGAGTGGCGTGCTCAGATACGGCATGGAATCTCCGCACCCTTTCCCCATACCTTGCTCTATGAATCTCTTCCATCTGGCTCTTCCTGAGTTATGTCCTTTTATAATGAACCAGTGATCTAGTAGGTAAAATATTTCTCTGAGTTCTATGAGGCAATCTAGCAAATTAACGGAACTCAAGGAGGGGGTATTTGGAACCTCTGATTTATAGCCAGTCAGCCAGAAGTACAAGTAACAAGCTGGACTTGAGACTGGTGTCTGAAGTTCAAGGAAGAGATCATGGGAACCTCCAATCTGTAGCCAGTCAGTCAGAAGCACAGGTGATAACCTGGACTTGAGACTGGCGTTTGTAGTGGGGGAGGAGGGTGCCAAGGGGAATCTTGTAGGACTGAGCCCTTAACCTGGGGGATCTGATGCTGTCTTCACCCTTCCGGTGTCTAAGAATTGTTTGTTGAGGTGGGGGGAACTACCCACACACACACGTTGGAAATTGATTTTCAGAACACCAAAAGTGTACTTCTTGGCCTTAGTAAAGTTATGAAGGACAGGGAACTCGACGTATGACTTGGGTTCGCCTGAACAAAGACTCCCAGGCATTCAGACATCAGGGGTTCATTTAGGATGAACTGAAGCCTGGTTGTCAGCATGCATAGGATGCAGCAATCCCTAGAGCTAATAAATTTATTCTGGCAGTTTGTCAATGGCTCCCTGAGTATTTGGACTCCTATAGTGGCTCTTTTGAAGAAATGTACCTTGTTTCATTGAAATCCAGCAATTCAAATGATCTTCAATCAATTTCTTTTACCACTCTATTTTGGGGTTTATTATCATGGGGGCTAAGAGCTTTGAGTAGACCTTGCTCAATCCATGTATTTGCATATGTCATTTAATTAAAATCTTCAGCCTTATATTATTATTTCTATTTCACAGATGAGCAGCAAAGACTCAGAGAATTCGAATAACTTGCCTGAAGTCCACACAGGTGTTTGAGTATGTGTATACTGATCTTCCTGAAAGTGATCACTTGACTGCCTAGATGAGTAGCAGAGGCAAGACCTTATTCGATTCCAAGTCCTAGTCTCTCCTAATAAGCTTTGCTCATTGCTAGCTCATTAGATAGAGATGAGAAGATGTCTAGATTAATTTTTGTTTTTATTATTTCCTTATTTTTTGGTTTTTACATAGTTCTTTTTTGAGAAAGTAATACATTATCATGCTAAAATTTCATACAGTATAGAATGGTATACAATGAAATTTGTCATCCTCTAATCCCCGTCCTTCCCCACTGAGGCAGCCACAACACAACTACCATTAACAATCTCTTGTCTATCCTAAAATATTTTATGCATAGAATACAAGAAACTATACACACACACACATATATATACATACACACCCATGTAAACAGATACATATAATATAAATATATATATACATATATATACACACACATGTATATTACACAAATGGAAGTATCTGTACCTTGATTTTTTTCACTTGATATATCTTGGAGATAATTCCTTATCATTATAAATATACACATCTACTCCTGTCTGATTTTTACCATTTGACAATTAAATCTTTGAGGCACACAAAAAAATTAAAAGAACAATACAGTGAGTACGAATATACACATTACGCAGATTTTAGAATTAACAGTTTACAATACTTGTTTTATCACATATCTATCCACTGATCAATCCATCATATTTTCTTTAATGCAAAGTCATTGGCAGACATCAGTTCACTTTATCAGGAAACACTACAGAATGCATATCATCAACCAGAGTTAAGTGTTTGTTTACAGCTCTTTTCTTATGGTGAAATTTACATAAAATGAAATGCAGAAATCTTAAGTGTAGTATTCAATGAGTGTTGATAAAGGAATACACCACGTAACTCAAAACTCTATCAAAATATAGAAATTTCCCTAATACATCATTCCCTGTCGCATCTCACCCACATCCTCACCGGAGGCAAGGTTCTGATTTTTTTCCCGGTAGATAAGTTTTGCCTGTTCTAGAACTTCATGTAAGTGGAATCATACAGTATGTAATCTCTTGTGTAAGGCTTATTTCATTCAGCATAATATTTTTGAGATTCATTCATACTATTGTGCATATCAGTAGTTTGTTCCTTTTTATTAGTAAGTTGTATTCCATTGTATAAATATGCAATATATATTATTTTACACTTATGTCAATGATCCATCTCAAATTAATTTTTATGATGTGAGCCAAGGGTTGAGTTTCATTATTTTTCCATATGGATAACCAGTTTTCCACTGCCATTTATTGAAAAGATATTCCTTTCAACATTGTATTGCTTTAGTGACTTTTTCAAAAATTAATAAACTCATAAGTGTGGGTCTTTTTCTGGACTCTGTTCCATTAATCTTTAAGTTAGTATACTGTTTCGAGTAATGTAACTTTACAGTAATCCTTGAAATAAGGTAGCATATTTCTCTAAACCTGTTGTTCTTTTTCTAACTGCTTTCTTTCATTGTTCTGGATCCTTTTAATGCCACGTACAATTAGGCAATTAGATTGTCAGTTTCTACAAAAAAACATGGTGGGATTCTGTTTGAGATTGCATTGAATCTATAGATCAATTCGGGGATAACTGATATCTTAAAATGTTAAGTCTTCCAATTCATGAACATAGCAAATGTCTCCATTTACTTAGGTGTTAATTTTTCTCAGCAATGGTTTGTAGTTTTTAGTGTAGAGGTTTTGCACATCTGTTGTTAGATTTACTCTTAGGAACATGAAGTTTTTTGTTTATTTGTAAATTGCATTGCTTTAATTTTAATTTCCAATTGGAGCTGTTTTATATGAAAATATAATTGATTTTATATGTTAACCTTGTCTCCTGCAACCTTGCTAAAATGACATGAATTAGTTCTGGTAATTTTACTTGTATATTTCTTGTGATATTCTATATATATCTTCATGAGATCTAAACATAATAGATTTTTGTTTCTTCCTTGCTGATCTTTATGCCTTTCATTTTTTTCTTACCTTATTGCAATGGCTAGTACCTCCAGTAAAGTGCTGAATAGATATGGTGAAAGTGCCCATTCTTCCCTTGTTCTAAGGAGGAAAGCATTCAATATTTAACCATTAAGTGTGATGTTGACTTTGTTTTTTTTTTTTTATAAATACCTTTTATCTGAATAAAGAAGTTACCTCTACATCTGGTTTGCTGAAGACTCTTATGATGAGTGGGTGTTGAATTTTGTGATATGTGGTTTTTCCTTTACTTAATAAATATGGAAAATTACATTGATTAATGTTTTTGAATTAAACCAATCCTATATTCCTGGGATAATTGTTGCAGATTTATGATATATTATATTTTTCCATGTTTCTGAATTTTATTTGCTCAAATTGCGTTGTATTTTGTGCCTGTAGTCATGAGGAATACTGATCTCTTACTTTCTTTTTTATAATGACTTCATCAGGTTTTAAAATTAGGTTTATGCTTTGCCTTATAAAATAAGTTGTGAATTGATCCCTGTTTCTCTATTTTCTAAAAGAGCTTGTTTACGATTTACATGTTATTTCTTCCTTAAATGTTTGATAAAAATTCATCAATGAAACTATAAAAGCCTGAAGTTTTCTTGTGGACAGTTTTTTTAAATAACAAAATCAATTTCCTTAAGGTTTATTGTGTAATTTAGATTGTCTGTTTTATTTTTTTTGTCATTTTTGGTAAGTTGTATTTTTCAATGAATTAGCCCATTTCATCTAAGTTATCTACTTTGTTGGTATAAAATTATTCATAATATTCTTTTATAATACTTTTAACATCTGTAAGATTTCTAGTGATAACAACTCTTTCATTACTTATATTGGTAATTTCTGTTCTCCCTCTTTTTCCTTTGATTAATCTAACTAGGGGTTTATCACTTCTGTTGAACTTTTCAAATAATTACATTTTGGCTTTGTTCATGTTCTCTATGGTTCTCTGTTTGCTATTTCATGGATATCTGCTCTTATCTTCATTATTTATATCCTTCTACTCATTTATAACTAATGGTTATCTTTGCTTTTCCTTTTCTAGCTTTTTGGAGTGGAACCTTTTTTCTATCATAAGTAGTTAAAACCATAAATTTTTCTTTAAGCACTGCTTTATCTACATTCTACAATTTATATGTGTTTTAATTTCATTATTATTGTTATTATTATTCAGTTCAAAATATTTTCTAATTTCCCTTGTGATTTTTTCTTTCCTCTCCTGATCATTTAGTAATAAGTTGTTTAATTCCAAAATATTTGTTTCTTTTTCTAGATATGTTATTGTTGTTGATTTATAATTTAACTCCCTTGTGATCAGAGAACATACTTTGTACGATTTTAGTCCTATTAAATGCATTGGACTTTTTCTTTTGGCCCAGATATTGATTTATCTACACTTGAATGGAATATGTAATCTACAATTGTAAGGTGCAGTGTTCTATAAATATCAACTAATTCAAAGTGGTTGATAAAATTTGTTCAGATCTTCTATATCTTTACTGATTTTTGTCTTGGTCTTCAATTACTGAAAGAGGGATGTTAAAATCTCCAGCTATGATTGTGGAAGTTTTCCTTTTACTTTGTCGAATTCATTCATTATTTTGAAGCTCTAAGACACATAAACTTTTATTATTGTTATATTTTCCTTATGAAATGCCCCTTTTTATCTCTGGTAATACTCTTTTATTGAAGCCTATCTTATCTGATGTTAATATAGAGACCCTTGCCTTCCTATGCATACTTTTATATCATATATATTTTTTCCATCCATATTCTTTCAATCAATTTGTGTCTGTATATTTAAAGTGTATCTCTAGTTGATAGCACATACTGGAGTCTCAGTTTTTATCCATTCTGACAACTTTTGCATTTTAATTGGAGTGTTTATTTATCATAAATATTTACTGTAGAATTTGATATACTTAGATTTAGGTCTACCATTTTACCATTTATTTTCTGTTGCCTCCTTTGTTGTTTATTTTACGAATCCTCCTTTTGGATTAATTTAATGTGTATTTCCAGAAATCCATTTTATTTTATCTTTTGGATTTATAGCTATAACTCTTTCCTATTTTTAATTTAGTATTTACTCTAGATATTACAGTAAACTTCCTTAACTTTTAACAGTCTACTTAATGTTTTATTGCTTCACAGAATATATGGAAACCTTGAACTGTATAGGTCCATTTTCTCCCTTTCTCATCCTTTGTGCTATTTATGTCATATTCAGTGTATATTTCTACTCAAGACAATTTATTGGATGTAAGAAAAGTTGAAATTTCATACCACTTCCAAAAGAAATTCATTTGAATATCTTTGAAAAGTGATTTTTTGGTTCCAAGTGGTAGTAGTTTACGTATTAACATAGTCAATCTAAGAGAGGCAGTATCACAGGATCATAGAATGGCAGAACTGGAAGGCATCTTAAAAATCATCCAGTCCAGTGTTTCCCCAGAGAGGCACTATTGGCATTTTGAGGGAGACAATTCTTGATTGTGCAGGATTATCATGCACATCATAGGATTTTTAATATCACTGGCACCTGCCTGCTAAATGTCAAAAATGCCACCATACACTTCCAAAGTCCCAACTGAGGGTATTGTACAGCCCTCAGTTAAGAACCACTGTTACTAAATCACCTTATTGTCCACATGGAGAAACTGAGATTCAGAGAGGATAGGTAACTTGCTTAAATTTGAACACAATTTTTTTTTAACAGAACTGTGACTAAACCCCGGTTCTCATTTCAGTTCTGATTTAACTGTACCGTGCTCTATCTGAGATGGGTCATGAAAATATTCCAACTATAATTAAAATGTAAAATAAACTAGGAGATATTTTTATTTCTTGTGTCCTAAATTAATATCATCTGTTGGAAAAATCACACTGAGGAAGTTAAGAAGTTAAGAGGTGGAGGTTCTGATTATGACTCTAGTACAAATTTCACGGACTTTCCATAGCCATTTAACCATTGCATGAGAGTTGATTTCCTGCTATTCGCTCTGCTAGACTGATTTAGCCATGTTTATAAAATGTTCCATGCAAAACCTTCACAGGAAAAAGTCCCAATAAAATCTCAGTAGAATAATTAGTGTTTTATTTTGGTTCTGTATAAATATGTATACATATTTATTTTTAAATTCTGAAGAACTCAGTTCTTAGTAATTTTTTTAGAGTTTAGTGCATGAATACTATCTTATGCTGCTTACTGTCATATGCATGACTACTCAAACAGCTCCTAAAACCAGCTTGAAAACTAGTTCCCACAATTGTACTGCCCACACACAACTCAACTTGTCCGTCCATTCCCTGTATGAGGCAGGTGCTTAGCGCAATCTGTACAAGATCTGAACCTATTTCAGATCAGCAATGTGGGGAGCAGAGCAGGTGGCCTGGCTGTAATGTAACTATTGAGGCGATGAGGTTGTGGTTTAGAATGCCTAGGAAAAGAAATAACACCAATTCTTGAACAGAAAAAGGCTAAATATGTACCAGACATTGAGATTATGCCTCTCCCTTTGGATAAGAAAAAGTTTAGATGGGACTGAAAACAAAGCCACAAGGCAAATACATGAATAGAAATATTTAGCAGATGGATGGGGCAAAGGGAATTCTGAGTGGGTGTTGGCAGAGATTGTCATAATTCCTGGATTCTATCCAACCACATTGATGCTGCTCAAGTATGTAAAACTTCCTTTGCTAGCATTTCTTAGTAATTAATAGGAAGAATTTTCACTAAGGTATTTCATCGCTAGGTTGCATTAGATTGTTTATTCATTTCTTTATATAACAAATATTTATTGAGTACTTAGTACAAGTCTGACGTTGTTCTAAAACGCTGTAGTGAGAAAGACAAATACCGTATGAGCTCACTTATATGTGGAATCGAGAGAAAAAACAAAAGTCTTTGATGAACAGATTGGTAGTTGCCAGAAGCAGTGGGTGGAGGGGTGGAGAAATAGGTGAAGGGAGTCAAAAGGTTTAGTTCCTTCCAGTTATAAAATAAATGAATCCTGTGGATGTAATGTACAGCATGGTGACTATAGTTAATAGTACTGTATTGCATATTTGAAAGTTGCTAAGAGAGTAGATCTTAAAATCTCTCACCACAAGAAAAAAAATTCTGTAACTATGCATGGTGACGGATGTTAACTAGACTTACTGTGGTGATCATTTCGCAGTATACACAAATATCGAATCATAATATTGAACACCTGGAACGAATATAATGTTATATGTCAATTATACCTCCATTAAAAAAATGCTGTAGATTCCACAGGGAAGCAAAAAGAGAGAGAGCGAGAGAGAAGACTTTACTCTCCTGAAGCTAACCCCCTGACTGGGGGTATATAAACAATAAGGGGGATAGTAAGTGCGGATGGGGGAGGTTAGGAAAGTCTTGTCTGACAAAATATCATTTGAACAGAGACATGAAGGAAGTGAGGCAGAAAGTGATGAGGATACCTGGGAGAAGATGGGTCCAGGCTGAGGCAACAGCAAGTATAAATTGCTGAGGCTGGGACAAGCCTAGTATATGGCAGGAATAGCAAAGAGACAATGTGACTGGAAGAGAATAAGGGAGGGGAGAGGGGTAAGAGATGAGGAACACTACCATTACCGTAGGCTCCTGTCTAATTCGAAATGTACAAGGAGATTGATTTTGTGATTTTGTAACAGCACAGAGGTAGCTATGGGTAAAACATTTTCTCATTATTTTAGATTATCTTATGTGTTCCTTTCTTTCCCAGGACTCAACCTCTATTCCCTTTATCCCTGTCTTCATCCACATCTCTCTGTTCATCTCTTTTCTTCTTCTCCTAGAGAATTGAATTTAGCAGACATAGCTGAATAAATCCAGGAGCTAGAGCAGATCTTTGTGGAAAACAAATGCTAGTTTTGAGTACTGAGCTTTTAAGATGGCCAAGTTGCATCCTCAAAGGCAGGTTCAAGATTGTCATAAGAGTCATAGGTACAAGCTAACGTCTCCCCAGAATATGAATTCATGCTTTTCAGTTCCTTAATCTTACCTCCTATAGCCTCTATTAATATTTCCTATCAACTTTGACCTTAGACTATTCCACAGAGATATGTGTAACTTTCACAACAGTCTTCTTAAAAATGAATATCTCTTCTTCTACAATTCCAGTAACTGACTTCTGGCCATAATCCCCCGATTTTACTCCTCTCCAGTGGCTTGAGAACTACTGAGTTGAGCAACTCCTTAGGGTACCGTTAACATTATATTCTATGTCTGCTGTGTGGAAAGTAAATAATAGTAGTCCAGGTGAAATAGGATGATGGTTTAGACTAGGAGAAAAGCTGTAGAAAGGGAGAAATATGGACAGATTCAAGAAATATTTAGTTGGGGATATAGACAGGACTTGGGATAGTCTGCAGGTAACAGCTTGTAGGGAGGATAGTAATACTGAGCCAAATGCAGTAGTGAGGGTGGAGGCAGTGAAGATGCTTTTATAACTCACACTTAGTGGGAAGTAATGGGCTAATACAAAAAATGCTGAGAGTGCATTTCTTCTGTGTTTTGGCTGCTACTCAGCTAGGGCAGCCAATGGTCTTTGATATATAGCCACTCTGATCTCTGTGGTAGCTAAGACTAAAGATACTTTGAAATAAAGAAAACTACCAGTTCCTGTCCTAAGGACAAAGCGGTGCCAAAGATGGAAGTTTTGTTTTGTATCCAAGAAAGGAGGGTGGGATTTGGGGTGAGGAGGGAAGGGAAAGAGATTGGTTTCCTGCTGCATGGCCAAGAAACAGTTCACTCCTGACGTGAGTATCATGTACAGAAATTGTCTAGGATAACGTCTGGATCCCATTGAATACTTAATAAATGTTTGTTGGAGTTGGTCTTATTTTTAACTGTTTCTCTCAGTTAAAAATTGTATTTTTATTAATTGTATAATAAATTGAAATAATTACAATTGAATAATTGTAATTAACTCATTATTCTGATCAGCATCTGGCAT
Source organism: Diceros bicornis minor (assembly GCF_020826845.1). Classification (NCBI taxonomy): domain Eukaryota; kingdom Metazoa; phylum Chordata; class Mammalia; order Perissodactyla; family Rhinocerotidae; genus Diceros; species Diceros bicornis. The sequence goes on along the minus strand of NC_080781.1, from coordinate 125,724,178 downwards.
ACTGATATCAGGTCATTGAACAAAACAAGCGACAACTGAAGTGGTTAAATATTAGCATTTAAGCCCAGAGTTCTGCATTACATTGTGTGTTTGTGGTTTACCTTACACCAACAACCTAGTTCCTTACAAGTCTTCTGACAATTCTTCAATACTTCTTAGTAGGCAATTGAATAGGAATGTTCTGCAAGTATAGGGATATTGACCTGGTGGTGTTGAGCAGCTGTTTATCTTTTCTGAGACAGGGACAAGAGAAAATGGATTTCAATTGTATAAATTAAACACCTCCTGTTACATCAGATAAAACTTATCTATATAGATTATTTGAAACTGACACAGTACAGCCAGATTAAACTTCCAAAAGCATAGCTCTGATCTTATAATTTCACACTCAAAAGCCTTCAATGGCTCCCAATTGGCTGGAGAATAAAATTAATCCCTTAATCTGGCTCTCTGTGATTTGTTCTGCCTTTCAGGTTATATCCTGCTCTTCCCATTCCCAGACCCTAAAACTTTACCGTAGCTGTTCTTTGCATGTTTTCTTGTGTTTCCATCCAGGGTTTTTTTTTCTCATGCCATATCTTCTAATGCGTATGTCCTTCAATACATTCTGATCCATTCAAATCCTATGCATCCTTTATGTTAGACTGGGTTCAAATGTCACCTTCTTCAGTAAATTATCCTTGATCCTTTCAGAATATTCACATTCTCCTTTCTCCAGAAATTTTGATGAGTTTTTATGGCACTAACAGGCCAACCATCTCTTTCTTGCTATTCTCAAATGCCCAAAGCTATGAAAATAGAAAATATTTCAAAATTCATTAAGAAATCAGAACTGACCTGAATTTACCTGGTAATAAAATCTAACCTGAAGTCATGTGAGACTATCTCTAGTCTTTATTTATCTCAGTTTAATGTTAATAGTCATATATTTCAGTTCATAAATATAAATGTGTTTGATAATGGGCTACTGCCTGAAATCCCACTCAGTGTGTTATTTAATATCTAGTATATAGATCTTATTACTGTTCTAAGTCTGAAAATTTATGAATTCTGAAGTACATCTGTTTCCAAGGTTTTTGGATGGAGACTGTAAACTTGGTTCTATTATATTTATATACAGGTGTCATTTTTTTTGGCTGTCTAATATCTAAACAACCATTTTATTCTTAGAGAATCTGTCACTGTGTGAGTCTTGGTGGGAATTAGGGCTTCATCTCTATCACGGATTTTGGAGTGGCCAGGTACTTCAACCTCTTCCTCCCTGGTACCTGGTCTTGGATGTACGCTCCATGGTAGGCTCCACCAATTGAGTGCTCCTTCCTGGGACTTTGAATTCTGAGGGAATGATGCACAGAAACAGGGAAAATTAGAGGTTATTCACTGAGGTGGTAGAGTCAAGTGGCCAGTGGCAGTGGTTCAGCCAACACCAGCTGTTCCTGTGGAGTGACTGGCTGTATTTCTCACTGCCTAGTTACCTTTGGTTCTTGACTATTTCTGAACCTACTTTGCCAGACTTCCTGTTGGTTCTGTAAACTCTCCAATATTCTTTCAATAAGCTTTTTTCCTTAAGTTAGCCAGAGTTATTTTCTGTAATTTGTATCCAAAAAATTCAACTGATTATAGACTATAGAGTCATGTGCCATGTAAAAACGTTTCAATCAGTGACCAACCACATATATGATGGTGGTCCCATAAGATGAGTACAATATAGCCTAGGTGTGTAGCAGGCTGCACCATCTAAGTTTGTCTAAGTACACTCAGTGGTGTTTGCACAATGACAAAATCACCCGACAATACATTTCTTAGAACATATCCCCGTCATTAAGTGACGCATGACTGTATCTTCTTTCCATGTTTACCTGTCTTAGTCAGTTCAGGATTCTACAATAAAGTACCACAAACTGGGTAGTTTATAAACATAATGGAACTTTATTTCTCATAGTTCTGGAGATTGAAAGTTTGATATCAAGGTGTCAGCAAGGACAGTTTCTGATGAGGGCTCTTTCAGGTTGTAGACTGCTGACTTCTTTTTGTGTCCTTGCATGATGGAAAGAGAACTAGCTAGCTCTCTGGCCTCTTCTTATAAGGGCACTAATCCCATTCATGAGATTTCTATCCTCATGACCTGATTACCTCCAAAAGGCTCCACCTCCTAGTACCATCACATTAGGATTAGGATTTCAACATATGAATTTTGGGGGGACACAAACATTCAGTCAATAATGCCACCCTCACCTAGATTTCAAGCTCCTTCAAAATAAGAATGATGTATATTTTTATCTTTGTATACTCAAAGCACCTAACAATAACAGATAATTGGTTACTTTTAAGTGTGGCAGTGACAAGATCATACTGGTATTGTAGAAAGATCACTCTCTTAGACATATGGAAAATGTGGTGAAAGAGGAGAGATTGGAGTATTCCAGTTGGGAGGTGATAGTGTCATGATTAATGTAGTGGAAGTGGAGATAGAGAGAAATTTTATGGATTTGGGAGATGTTTAAGGAAATAGAAAGGTCAGGACTTGGTGACCGATTGATCATGGTGGATAATGGATAGGGAGGAGGATAAATGACTCCCAAATATCTGGTTTGGGAGTGGTAAGGGAGATAATTGGTTCGGGTGGAAATTTGTTGAGCTCCAGGACCAGTGGAGAGGTCCTGTAGACAATGCGTGATGGGTCTAAAGCTCAATCAGAGTCAGAGATTAGGTATCATCACAATATTGATGGTACTTAAATCTATGGAAGTAAATGAAATCTCCCAAGGGGAGATTATAGATTGAGAATAGAATAGGACCTAGGACAGAGCACTGAGGAACATAGAAGTGATCAACTGAAGGAGAGGAACCTTCAAAGGGGGAACAAGAGAGGTAGGAGCATTTCAATATGTGTTGTGACTGTAACAATTGATAACACAGGATCTTTGTCTTCAAAAGTTGGGGGAAGAGGAAAGACAAGCACATAAATGATTGCAGCACAATGTGACAAGTATTACATCAGGGGTATATTAGTTTAGGAGAGAGGAGTATAAGGAGAGGCATCATAATGGATGGGACAAACATATCCAATATTTTGAAGTCTAGTTGACCAGTTATCTATACGGCATAGTGTATTCACAGGTGTATGAATGTCAAATGACCATGACATAAGACCACATATTTAATATTAAACTTCCTCTGGTTGGATTTTTTTCAGCATCTCTTTTGCCTGTTAAGCAAGATTTTCTCTCTCTACTATTTCTTTTAAACTGCTTTGTGGTGCTAACTGCTTTTGGTCAATAGAGATTTTTTTCTTTTTTTTGCCAGCGAAATAAATCCCTGGATCTAGTTAAAAATATTTAAATATCTGATAATTTCTTTAAAATATATTCTGAATAAATGTTTTTTAAATTGATTATTATTAATACATTCTGAAGAGAGAGATTTTTATTTTAAAGCTGGAAGTGGCTGTGTAGGAAGTGAGTTGATCATCTTCATCTTCTTGGCTTGCTCCCGGCCCTTGATATTTTTTCCTTTCAGGAGGAAATATTTTAAAGCACAAAGAATTCAGGAGTGAAAAGAGGCATCTTACTTTTTACTTCCACCTCTGTCTGTAATTTGTAACCTTAGAAAAGTCACTTTTGCCCTTTGTGCCTGGATTGCTACATCTTCACAAAGGAGCTGCTATCTGCCCCAGAGACCTTACAGAATTGTTGTGGGAATCAAGTGAGAAATAGATGGAAAAATACTTGGATAACATAAAGGTGCTTGTGGAAGACACTCCTGCTCTCACAATTCTCTAAGTGCTCTTCTATATAGCCCAATATCTTTTTAGTTATGTTGGGACCATGTAAAAACTCTGGCTAATGGGCTGTAGGTAGGTGTGACATATGTCACTGCTAAGTCAAAGCATTAAGAGTTCATATGCCATCTTGATGCTCTCTATTCTTCTTCTTCAGTAACCATGGAGATGATATGTTGAGATGGTGACATCGTAAAATAGAAGGAGCATCAATCTCTGAGTCACTAAATGGAGAAAAACCCTGCCTCCAAAATGGCCCACAATTGACTTTGCATGAGTGAGAAATAAATTTTTGTGTCTTAAATCTCTGAGATTTGGGGCCTATGTGTTACTGAAACACATTGAAGTCTCTTCTGGTTAACACAGTGTTACAAGCACAAGCCATTGTTATTTGAGATTTTCTGTGGAAGCCAATGGAAAACTAGAGATAGGGAACTCCTAAAAGCTTTTGATGGTGGTCCCAGCAAGAAAAATTAGAGGCTTTATTGTTTCTTTAGCAAAGATGCTTCATTTTCCAACGTCTTTCCAAACCATCTCAAAATTCAGTGCTCCAGCAACGGTATCAGCTCTGCCATGGGTCCTATTTTGATGCTAAGGCTAAGAGCTCACCTCTGCTGTTGCTTTCTGCCTTTCAGATTGTTCAGACCAATCAGAAGAATGACGACTAATGTAAAGAATAGCGCCTGGTAACTGCTCCACTAGGGCCACTGGAACAGGGGCAGGGTGGGACAGGGCTGGGAGATGTCGCTCCTGTAAGGATATTTTTGCATAGAAAAACTCCCTTTCATTTCCTCTTTGATTATTTTCTCCTCTTCTTGTCTTCTTCCTATTACCCTGCCTTCTATTTATTTTTAACTCAAATGCTTTTCTTAAGTTTTTGAATGGCTACTCTGTGTTCAGGGCTGTAAGAAATACAGAGCCGTTTAAGATATTATGCAGGCCTTTAAGAAGTTTACAATACATTGGGGAAATGAGCTTTACACACAGCACTGAGGACCAGTCTAAAACTATGTAATTCAGTGCTAAACTGAGAGACATAAATTATAAATGCCATAGGAGATAGCAGAGAGGGAGAGCAATAGAGATGATTTGGGGTGAGGGAGAACTTGGAACCTGGGGGCTTGGCTAGGAAGCTATTGCAGTAATCCAAGGGTGAGAGGATAAATATTTGGAAATAGGCATAGAGAAGGAAAATAATATGGATGAAAATGACAGTCATTTTGAAAGAAAAAGGAGAGTCTGTGACTAATTGGAATGAGAGCTATGTGAGTAGAAATTGCCCAAGATGATTCAAAGTTTTAAGCCTGAATAGCTTAAGAGAATAAAAGTGTTATTAACAGGAACAAAATTATTTGGAATAGAACTGAATTTGATTGGAGGAGGTAGTTGTGGAAAAGAGAGTTCACTTATGTATATAATTGGTTTGGGAGAGAAGAGCTCACAGTTCAAGAAGACATGTCTAGTATCCAGGCACAGCTATTAGCACTGGGACTCAAATGAGAAGATCAAATTGGAAATGTATGTGATATGTGAAGCTACAGTATGATGCATTGGTTAATACTCCCAACTTGGGAGGATGGGATGGGGGATAAGAAGTCCATGAAAGAGACTGGTAAAAACCAATTGGGAACGTTCATTCATTCATTCACTCATTCATTCGTTCATTCATTTATTCTTTCAACAAGCATTTGCTAAGCGTAAACTATGTGCCATGTAATGTTAAAACATATTAATTACTCAATACACTGGTAATTGAGATTTGCGTTAATTTTACTCTCTCAGCACTTCTAAGATGGAAAGCAGGCACAATAGTAAAATTGATACACATATTTGAAAAGGTGTTTTACAGGCATTCTTTCTATTTAGAGCCTACCTAATAAAAGACAACCAATGCAAAAATTATTTCATTTGAACCATAAGACACTCTTTGTCTTGAATGAAGTAGCTTGCTGAGTCTATAGCTATATCTCTCATATTGTTATATTAATGCAGAAATAAGAGTTAGTGTGCCACTTATATACTTAGTATTTATAAACATTACATAGCAGTCTGGATGATATTAGGTATTTTCAACATTTTCCTCTTTATCATCAACAAAGAGAGAAGACTATTTTAATTGTGTTAGAAAAGTTATAGAACCTAGACACAGAAGATTGTTTATTTCCAATTCCATTAAATACCTTACAGATACATAAGATCTTTGAAGAAAAACAGGCATGTTAACCAAATACTATTTGATGTTAAAATATATATTATCAGAAAATTGAAAAAAATATATTTCAAAATAAATCATCTCCAAACTTCACTTTATTTAATTGAAGGAGAAACACCTTCCTGTCAATAAAAGCCTTCGTATTACCATCCAAAAAATGAGGAGGTTGGACTATTCAATCACTAAAGTAATTCTTGCTCTGACATGAGTCTAGAATCACAGAATATCTTGAAGTTACAAAACGTTGTGCTAGTTTGAAGGCACTCCCCATAGCTTTTAGTGATAGCCACTTTTAAAAGGCTTTTCAATATTTTAATTATCATGACCACAAATTGGAGGCAGTTTTTAGCTAAAAATTATGAGGTTATTTTCCAAATCAACAAAATGATTCTGTAGAGGAGATAAAGATTACTTTCAGCGAACGGTAACAAGAGTGCAGAGGACAGAACAGTGTAGAGGACATCAAAAAAAATAAAGAGTAAGGAATGGTTCTTCATAAACCAGGTTCTCACCATAGCCCCAAAGCTTATGGGAGGACAGCCCTGGCCTAACAAATTACCATGTTTGGCTCTAGGCTGAGATACAGTATTTTGCAAAATTTTCCATATTGCAGAATTTGTTTACAGCTACCCTCACAGTCCAATTGAAGTATTTCTTAGATCACAAGTCCTTTGGTTATGGATTTTCAAAACTCCAGGGAACATGCGACCTCTTTATTACAGAAAGATGAGTTTCCTGGACGGCCCTTGGAGTTGCTTCTCCAACAGTGTGTGTGGAAATACGTTGATTTTTTTCACTTCTACCCAATGGCTGCATCACAATGCAATTACCTAGGAAGGAGTGGATTATTGAATCAGACCAGAAGCCTTGGCTTGCTTAGTACAATTTTTAACGAATCAAGTTAGCTGGCCATAGATTAAATAACGATCTGTTGTATGAAAGATGAAATCTCTTCTAGGCAACCTGCTAGGTGTCAGATATTTTCTGTATACCTAAGGACCACTTTATAGATAAAGATGGAAGCAAGACATTTGCCAGACTGCATTCATTGTAGCAGTGAATGTGTTTGTGATGAGATCAATAAGATACTTTTGCTATTTACCATTGACTGAAGTTTAGCTCCTTTAGTTAATAGTGCTTTGTTGATTTTATGGTTATTTTTGAAACAGTATGTGTTTAATATCAGTATTTAATTTATTTCCACAAAATGTAAAGTTTACCTTGAGGAGAAATTTTACCATCTCTGAATGTTAGCTAAAACTAACACAAACCAAGTATCTGTATACTAAGAAAATAACTCCAGGATGGAGGGGAAGCTTTGTGCCTCAGCCAGTAAATCCTGCTTCTTAAGCTATAGTGTGCATAAGGCTTTCCCACACATTGCCCGTTGCTACGGAAACCTCTTTCAGTGTCTGGGCTCTAAACAGCTGACTCATTTCAAAGTCTGGCTCTCAAACCTCTCAGCTCACAGCTTAGAGAGACAAATTGAAACAAAGAAAAACACAGAAACAATGAAATAGCAATATATACCATCTCATTAAAAAGTTAATAAATGATGTCTCTTTATATATGGGGAAAAGGTAAGGTAATGCAAATCCCTAGGTGGGGTAGACTGCTGTAAAGATATCACAGAAACATTAACAGAGTTCACAGTCTGTAAAATTCTGTCCTCTGGACTTAGTGACACAGAATAAAATTGAAGCTTAAAGAGAGATCCTCGGTAACTCCCTCATATTAAAACAGTCCAACCAGATACATGTGTAAATACAAGCAAAGAACATGATCAGCAAAGCAGTTAGCATGGGTGGGAGTGGAGGGAGAGGAGAGGGAGGGTAACTTAGAAAACCCCAAAGCAGTCTTAGGAAATGTCCAAACAAACATTGACAGCCTATCTGACAAGAATGTCCTAAAGGGACCTTCCTGCTTTAGCCTCTCTTTGGCCCTATTAAGTCAATATATTCAGTGAATACACAGAGGCATGTTTAATAAATGGGCAGATGCCACAAATCTAAGAGCTAGAGTTTAGGCCAGAAGACCTTTAATGTTCCTTTGGAATCTCGGGCTGAGGAAACAAATATCCTGGCACACTCGTTGTCAACTGGCCCAGAAGGTATGGTGGAATTTTGTATATTTTTTACATTTACAGCTAGTAATTGTTACAGGTACTAATGGAACTTTGAGTCTGAACTCCTGAAAAAGTGATTTATTTTTATATATTGAGAATAAACTTTCATTTGGTAGTGAGAAACTTCCTTTTGAAGACCCAGTATGGTAGCGATTGGGAAAAAATGCAGCTATTTGGATATACTTGGATATGCCTTCACATTTCAATGTCGGAAATATGTATTTATATTTATATTATATATAATATTATATATTGTGTATATATATTGCTTTTTTGTATTTTAAATCTGTTTAGAAGAATTGCTTAGCTTCTGTGAGATTATTTACATTGTCTCTATTATCTTGTGCCCTGAAAGTACTGGTCGTAATGTAGCTCAAATGAATATTTAAGCATCAGTTTGTTTCATTTACCAATACAAATTATTACTGTGATTTTACTGTGGAATAATGTAAATCAATAATATGTACCATCAAAATAATATCTTTGTGAATAAATGTGGAAAGAATCATTGATCAGTGCCTACTGAGTCTGCAAGATATCCCTAGCATTGCTCCCAAACAGGCAGAGTGTGAATAGCAGTAAGCAAGGCTTGGACTTTAATAAAAGTTATAACTCTAGAGAAGATGTTTTGTGTGTGTGCAGACTTTGGTGCAAGATAATTGGTATGTCCAGTTTATTGTGGTACTTTCCACTCAATTCATTCAATGCATTGCAGTTAAATTAATGGATTCAGTTGATGAGCCTTGAAAGACTAACCTTGCTAGTAAATCACGAGAATGCTGTTGAATCTATAGGTCTGGAATTCAGCAAAAAACACCGTGGTAGGCTAAACAATGGCCCATCAAATGTGTTCATATCCTAAACTCTAGAATCTGTGAATATGTTAATTTACATAGCAAAAGTTACTTTGCAGATGTGATTAAATTAAGAACCTGAGATGGGGAGATTAATGTGAAATATCCAGTTGGGTCCAAAGTAATCAGTCTTAAAAAAGGAAGGCAATAGAATTAGGGTCAGAAAGAGAGGAGTTGTGATGATGGAAGCAGTGGTTGGAACGATCCTTTGAAGATTGGTGAAGGGACTATGAGGCAAGGAATCTCAGCATTATCTGAAAGGTGGAAAAAGCAAAGGAATATATTCTCCCCTGCAGTCTCCAAAAGGAATGTAGCCCTGCCAATACCTTGATTTTAAAACCAAGTCAACCCTACTTCAGACTTCTGATCTTCAGAATTGTAAGATGATAAATTCGTGTTATTTTAAGCCTCTAAGTTTGCAGCAATTTGGACAGCAGCAATAATAACTAATACAGATATTCATTCAATTCAGCAAAGAATTTCACTGTAGCCTTAGAAACAAGAGGGAGAAACATGGACTAGATGAAAGGATAGGTAAGTGGCATCAAACCTGGTGGAAATGTACACAAATATGAATGGAGCAACGTTAATATGGGTAGAAAATGCAGCTGACATGCTAGCTGGCTTTGTGCCTGGCCTTGGTTCTTTCATCAGTTTCTCTAAAGACATAGAAGGCAGATGGCTTCGATGACTCTCAAGGGAGTTATGCGGAATGAAAACAGCTGATCTCAAAAGGTTACATGCTGTATGATTACATTTTTATTGAGATGAAATTCACATAACATAAAATTAACCATTTTAAAGTGTACATTTCAGTGGCATTTAGGACATCCACAATGTTGTGCAACTACCACTTATATCTTTCCAAATCATTTTCATCACCCCAAAAGGAAACTCCATACCCATTAATCAGTCACTCTCCATTCAACCCTTCTCCCAGTCCCTGGCAAAACCAATCTGATTTTTGTCTCTGTAGATTTACCAATTATGGATATTTCATACAAATGGACTCATGTAAGACATGCTCTTTTATGTCTGGCTTCTTTCACTCAACATATTATTTTCAAGGCTCATCCACATTGTAGCATGTATCAGTACTTCATTCCTTTCTACGGCTTAATAATATTCCATTGTGTGGAAACACTGTTGTTGTTTATTCACTCCCCCATTGGTGGACATTTCAGTTGTTTCTACTTCTTGGTTATTGTGAATAGTGCTGCTAAGAATATTTGTGTACGAGTTTGTGTTTGATTGTTTTCAGATCTCTTGAGTATATACTCGAGTGGAATTGTTGGGTCATATGGTAATTCTATGTTTAACTTGAGGAACCACCAAACTCCTTTCCATAACAACTGTACCATTTTAAATTCACACTAACAGTTTCTCAACATCCTTGCCAACACTTTTTATTTTGCATTTTTAAAAAATTGTAGACTTCCTAATGGGTGCGAAGTGATATCTCATTGTGGTTTCGATTTGCATTTCCCTAATGACTAATGATGTTGAGCATCTTTTCATGTGCTTGTTTGTCATTAGGATATCTTTTTGGATAAATGGCTATTCAAGTCTTTTACCAATTTGGAATCAGGTTGTTTGGGTTTTTTACATTGTTGTTGTTGAGCTATAGGAGTTTTCTACATTCTGGTCACTAGATCATTATCAGATATATAGTTTTCAAATAGTTTCTCCTATTCTGTAGGTCGTCTTTTCCCTGTTGTGGTAATGCACTTTGATGCACAAAAGTTTTTTTTTTTTTTTTTAATTTTGATGAAGTTCAATTTACCTATTTTTTCTTTTGTTGCTTATGATTTGATGTGATATCTAAGAATCAATTGCCAAATCCAAGGTAATGAAGATTTAAATTTATGTTTTCTTCTAAGAGATTTATACTTTTAAGTCTTTCATTTAGGTTGTTGATCCATTTTGTGTTGAATTTTATGTGTGGTGTGAGGTAGGGGTCCAAATTAGTCTTTTTTGCATATGGATATACAGGTGTTCAAACACCATTAGTTGAAGAGACTATTCTTTTCCCCATTGAATGGACTTGGCAGCCTTGTTGAAAATCAATTGGCCATAAATGTTTGTGTTTACTTCTAGACTATCAATTTTATTCCATTGGTCTGTATGTCTATCTTTATGCCAATACCATACTGTTTTGATCATTGTAACTTTGTAGTAAGTCTGAAATTTGAACATGTGATCCCTGTAACTTTGTTCTTTTTCCAAAAATTGTACTGGCTATTCAGGGTGCCTTGCAATTTTATATGACTTTTAGGAGCAGCTTCTCCATTTCTGCAAAAAAGGATGTTGAAATTTTAATAGGATCACATTGAATCTGTAGATTGATTTTGGTAGTATTTGACTATTATCTTAACAATATTATGTCTTCCAATCCATGAACATGGCATATGTTTCCATTTATTTAAGTACTCTTTAATTTCTTTCAGCAATATTTTATAGTTTTTAGTGTATAAGACTTTCACTTCTTTGGTCAAATTTATTCATAGGGATTTTATTCTTTTTGATGATATTATAAATGGAATTTTCTTAACTTACTTTCAAATTGTTCGTTGTTGGTGTAGAGAATTGCAGCTGAATTTTGTGTGTTGATTTAATATCCTGCAATTTTGCTGAATTTCTTTTAATAGTGATACCAAACCTCTTAATTTCAAGTTGGTGTGCCCGATGCACGGTAAACCAATCACTGAGACACCAGTGCTTGGTGGTGAAGAAAGATTTATTCGAATTGGCCAAAATGAGAAGGCGGGAGTATAGGTTCTCTCAAATCTGCCTTAACAAAAGAAGGAAGCAGGGGTCTTTATAGAGCTAAGGGGATTGGGAAGTGGAGTTTCAGAGAAACAAAGGGGAAGTCTGTGTTTCTTTCGCTCCAGATAAAACTTTGGGCAACCAGACTTCTTGCCATCAGCGACAGATGGGGGCTGGTTATTTGGTGGTCAAAACTTCCTTAAAGGCATTCTTTTTCTTTTGCAAAACAAGCTCATAAATCCTTGTGACCCTTGAGTCATCCATCAGGTTAAACAAGAAAACAGCAAATTAACAAGCTTATAATGATGCGTGGGTTAACTTCTTTTCATCTGTTTGTGTTGGGAACAAGGTTGAAGGGTAAACATGTTCTTATTGAATATTTACAGTAAACCTCAGTTACTCAGCTTCAATAGCACTAATATTTTGTGTATATGTGTGTGTATTCTTTAGGATTTTCCCTGTAAAAGATATTATCTACAAAGATGACTTGATTTACTTTTGCCTGTAGATCTCTGAGGAAATCTTTCCTCTCATAATTTTCCAATGTGAAAGTTGTTTGCTTCATTTTCAGATTAGTTTAAAAGGTAAATTGTGTTAGGATTGAAACGAGCACGGATCATCATAATGTGTCCTTCACCTCCAGCCCCACTATTAACAGTAAAGCACTTTTCCTGATGCATTAGTGGAAAACAAACAAATATCATAGAAGAAAGTGGTTTTTCACTCTTATGGTTCTCTTTGAAATCATAAGACCTTAAAAAATTATTCCTAGTTTGGTAAAATAAAGTGAAGTAAAAAGTGGGGTCAAACAAAAGTTACGAAGTAATATGGAGGAGTCAGAAGAAAAAATATATATAAAAAATGATCTGAATAGACATTTTTCCAAAGAAAACATACAGTTGGCCAACAGGCACATGAAAAGATGCTCAATATTACTAATCATCAGAGAAATGCAAATCAAAACCACAATGAGATATCACCTCATACCTGTTAGAATGGCTGTTATCAAAAGCATAAGAAATAACAAGTGTTGGCGAGGATATAGATAAAAGGGAACCCTTGTGCACCATTGGTGGGAATGTAAATTGATGCAGCCACTATGGAAAACAGTATGAAAGTTCCTCAAAAGATTAGAAATAGAACTACCATATGATCCAGTAATTCTACTTCTCGGTATTTATGTGAAGAAAATGAAAACATTAATTCAAAAAAATATCTGCACCCTCAGGTTCATTGCAACATTATTCACAATAGCCAAGACATGGAAACAACCTAATGTCCACCAACAGATGAATGGATAAAGAAAATGTGGTATATATATAATGGAATATTATTAAGCCATAAAAAAGAATGAAATCTTGCCATTTGTGACAACATGGATGGACCCGTAAATCTTTATAGAAGACAGATTTAGGACTTACCACCTCTGCCGAACAATGGAATTGGTGACCTTTTGTCTTCCTAGTCACTGCAGATATTTGAGCAGGGCCTAAAAAACCATATATCAAGAATGTCAAAGGGGAATTCCTATACAGAAAAGGAGGTTTGTCTTGACAGACTTTAAAATAGTTTTCAACACTGAGATTCTATGGCTGAAATCGAGGAAGATAAATTGACATATGACAAAACAATATGTTGGTTATTTAATTTCATAGCTATTTAGAGAGAGAGAGGAATCCATGTTATACGATTCCATTTGAATAAGATGTGAACTGTGAACCAAGCAGTGAAATTAGAAATGGTTACTTCAACAGTGATAAAAAGTAACTAACATTTTCATAAATATATGTGTATGTTATGTATAGACACACACAGATATATGTGTGAATTTCAAATAAACTGAATATATATATATTTTTTTCTTTCTATATATAAATTATATATATAATATTCTAAAATGCAGACTTTGGAAATAACTGTCTCTATGTAAATGTTAAGAAACTTCTCTGAGTTTCAATTTCCTCAGTGATAAAATGGGAATGACCATATACCTGATACATAGGGTTTCTATAAAAATTATGAGATAACATGTAAATTGTTTAGTTCTGTACCTGGAATGCCAAGCTCTAAATAATCCACCTATATATTTATTATTGATGTACATATATTAGAGCCTTGATAGGCAATGAAAGTCCATTTTTATTTAACATATAAAAGTTCTTTGACTCCAAGTTAAACTGCTCTTCATATGAACCTAACCTTTCCACCTATCCTATTCTATATAATCCCATTTAATTGAACAAGCTCCTTTGCTACCTAAAGCTACAACCAATGTTACAGAGTAGAAGTTTTAAGCTGAATTAAAGGCCAGAAATTCCCTTTTATAAACGCCCATGTTGGCCCAGATAAGTCATCTTGTTGCTCATGTTTGGTCATAACTTATGATGAGAATGACATATGCATTCCACAAGAATATTGATTGAAAGTTTTTTCTACAGGTTGATCTATTCCTAGCTGCAATTTCTCACATTATGTTCAGGTATATTAAATGTGAGATAATTCCACAGGTAAGATAAACAGGAACTACACCACGTGGTTTGCAATAAGTACAGTGTCCTGCCATAATTGTATATATATCATATTGAATCTTTTTATGGTATATTGAACAGCTAAGATTAGAACTACATTGAGTGGAATTTTTCCTTCAAGAAGATTTTTAATTCTACCACCTGCAAGAATGAGTGCTCTTAATTGGTTCTCTGGCTTTTTATAGTTTTGACTATACCCAGATATTCCCAAGTCTATGTTGTCAACAGAGAATGCTCCTCTGAGACCTGTTGGTCATTTCCATTTGGCTCGTCCACTAGCACTACCAGCTCAACATGCCCAAGATATAACTTGCCATCTTCCCTAAAAATCTCACTTCTTCCCCTACATTTCCCATGTCATATATCCAGTCACTAGGATAGGATCTTTGGAGACATTACCCCATTTAGTCAACCACCCAAATTTCTGGATTTTACTCCTGAAAGTTTTTTCTATCATCTTATCTCCATATCTCCCAATCATTGCACTGGTTTAAACTACTATCATCTCTCCTGGATTAACCTAACATTAGTCTATTTAATAATTTCCCTGTCCCTACTCTTACTTACTTCAATGTATGCTCCATGCATTGTCAGAATAACCCATCTAAAAGAGAAATCTGGTTCTATTACTCTTCTGCTAAAACCTTTTCAGTAGCTCCTTTTCTCAAAACTAAGTACAAGCTGCCTGACATGGCAAAACTAACTTTTCATGATCTATCTGCCTACCTTTCCAGCCCCATCTCTTACAACCCCTGACTTGCAACTGACATTCCAACAACACAGAAATGCATTCAGTTCTCCACATAAAAAGTTGCCAGATTTAGAAAATATAAATATAGGCACCTAGTTAAATTTGAATTTCAAACAAACAATTAATACTTTTTTATTATAAGTATGTCCCATGTAACATGTTGTTTCTTACCTTTGCTTTAGTTCATGCTATCACATTCCCCTGGAATGCATTTGCCAGTTTTAAGATTCAACTCAATTACTATCTCTCATATGACACCCATCCTGCACACTCTCTCTCACCAATCCTGAAAGAATCAGGTGACTCTCTTATCATCACATAACATAATTGTTATTTTTTGTGCCATCTCCTATCAGCAAGATTCCTTGAGGGCAGGGACTGTATCGTATTTGTCTCTGTATTGCCATTGTCTAACATGGTGCCAGATACATAGTAGACACTTAGTGAATATTTAACAAATAAATAATTCTCCTGATACTAATGTTTATATTTTCTCCTTGTACCCAACAGGAAGAATATTTTTACCACCACATAAAAGAAAATTAGAAGAAAATCCTTCCTAAAATATAGCCCCAAATTCAAAGTTGATAGGACAGTATATTTTCCCCTAAAGATTAAAAAATTAAAATAAATTTAATGGAAACAATTTTTTTCTTTGTTTTTCAGCATTGTGAAACCTATTCTATTTCATGAAATTTTAGCAGCTTCTTTGATCTCAAAACAATTTGATGTATTGGCTCGTATTTTTATTTTTGATATCTGCTAGCATACATCTTTAAACTCATATATTTTCCATATTTCCCAGACCTATGGGCATGGGAAATGGATATAAATCTCAGTTAACAACCTAAGAAGGAACTCATACTAACAGTTTGGTAGGTACAAGTTTATTTGCCCGTTGCCTACATTTTATTTCACTAAGGATAAGGTTTTACTTAGCCCTTGAAAAAGAGTGTGTTTGAATATCCATTAAAAAATGAGTCAGCTGCAAATTTCATATTCAACTCTATGCTCATGGAGAAGACAGGTAAACACATTCATCAATGAGTAAGCAAAGGTTAGTCATATGCAGAATCTGAACACTGGAATGAAATTTCTGCCACCAGCCTATCCTGTTTTCAAAGCACACTCTTTAGTAGTTCATTAAATTATGCAATGATTTTTAAAAGGTATAATATTATGTAGTCTTAGTCATAGAAGTTGCAGCAAAATTTGCTTTATACTGTACTCAAGTCATCTTGCCACTAGTTCTAGCTGCTGAACAAATACCTGAAAATGGAAAGATCCTGGGTTTCATAGATTGCTTAAAAAAAACCATTACAGATGAGACTTGAGGGTGAAGGTATTAGTTTGCTAGGAATGCCAAAACAAAGTACCACAGACTGAGCATTTTTAAACAATAGAAATTTATTGTCTCTCTGTTCTGGAGGCTAGAAGTCCGAAATCATGGTGTCAGCAGGGCTGGTTCCTTCTGAGGGAGAATCTGTTCCATGCTTCTCTCCTAGCTTCTGGTGACAGCCACCAATCCTTTGCATTCCTTAGCTTGTAGATGCATCACTCCAGTCTCTGACTGCATCTTTATATGGCGTTCTCCTGTGTCTGTGTCTTCACACCATCTTCCTTTTTTTATAAGGACAGTAGTCATATTAGATTACAGCCCACAATAATGACTTAATTACATCTGCAAAGAACCTATTTCCAAATAAAGTCACTTTCACAGGTACTGAGAGTTAGAACTTCAACATATTTTTTGAGGGGACACAATTCTACCCATAACAATCTTCCCTCTGCACCCCCCCCAAATTCTTGTCCTTCCTACATACAAAATACGTTAACTCAATCCCAACATCCCCAAAAGTCTTAACCCATTGCAGCATCAACTTTAAGTCCAAAATATCACCTAAATGTAATCAACTCAAAAAGTTCCAAATCATATCATCTTCATCATTTAAATAAATTATAGGTGAGACTTCAAGTATGGTCCATCCTGGGGCAAAATTCCTTTCCATCTGTAGACCTGTGAAACCTACAAAAGAAATTATCTGCTTCCAATTATAGGATAGGCATAAGATAGATATCCTATTCCAAAAGGGAGAAATTAGAAGGAAAAAAAAGGGGGTCATGGGTACAAAGTAAGTTCACAACACAACAGGACAAATTCCATTAGATTTTAAGGCCTAAGAATAATTTTTTGTGACTTGATGCTCTGCACTCTTAGCCTTGGGCAGCAGCCCACCCTCTGGTAACAAGGAGGTGGCAACTCTGCCCCCTGTGCCCATGCTCTCTCTGGACTTTGCATCCATGGTTCTGCTCTTGGAGTCATTCTTGCTTCATTTTTTCTAAAAATTATTTTATTGAGGTCACATTGGGTTATAACATTGTGTAAATTTCAGCTGTACATTATTATATTTCAGTTTCTGTACAGACTGCATCGTGTTCACCATCAACAGTCTAGTTTTTATCCATCACTATACATATGTGCCCCTTTACCCCTTCTCCTCCCACCACCCCCTTCCCCTCTGATAACCACTAATCTGTTCTCCTTATCCACGTGTTTATCATCCACATATGAGTGAAATCATACCGTTTTTGTCTTTCTCTGTCTGGCTTATTTTGCTTAGCATAATACCCTCAAGGTCCATCCATGTTGTTGCAAATGGGACGATTTTGTCTTTTTTACGACTGAGTAGTATTCCATTGTATATATATGTACCACATCTTCTTTATCCGTTCATCAGCCGATGGACACTTGGGTTGCTTTCACATCTTGGCTACTGTGAATAATGCTGCAATGAACATAGGGATGCATAAATCTCTTTTTTTTTTTTTAAAGATTTTATTTATTTTATTTTTTGCCCCCAAACCCCAGTAGATAGTTGTATGTCATAGCTGCACACCCTTCTAGTTGCTGTATGTGGGACTCGGCCTCAGGATGGACAGAGAAGTGGTGCCTGGATGCGCACCCGGGATCCGAACCCGGGCCGCCAGCATCGCAGCACGCACACTTAACCACCAAGCCACAGGGCCGGCCCGCATAAATCTCTTTTAATTGTTGATTTCATGTTCTTTGGATAAATACCCAGTAGTGGGATAGCTCGATCATATGGTATGTCTATTTTTGATATTTTGAGAAATCTCCATACTGCATTCTTCCTTCATTTTGTCTCACCTTTGTCTCTTTCAATCCAGGCTGGCGATGCTTTGTTGGTATACTTCTCAAAAACATTTTTGTTCTTCTGTGAATGTCAAGGGAATCCACACCATTAGACATGGGGGTTCTCCCAGATCCTTCCTGGATAACCACATGTCTATTCCTGGCTTTTGCTGAGATGGTTAATTGGATCCATAAGGCACATACCTAATCTATTTAGCGAAAAGTTGTTCAGCCACACTCTTGGCCCTGTTTCCAGATCATGATATCTGGATAGACTGAGAATTTTCCAAGTGCTGGTTGCTTTTTGCTTAATAATTTATTCCTTAATTTATATCTTTGCTCTTGCATTTTAGTATAAGCAGTAAGGAGAAATCACACTGCATCTTCCACACTTTGCTTCAGAAATTTCTCAGCTAAATATCCAAGTTTATAGCTTACAAGTTCTACATTCCACTCAATAGCAGAACACAGTTCAAACAAGTTTCTTGCCACTTTATAAGGACTGCTTTTCCTTCAGTGTTCAATAACATGTTCATCATTTCCTTCTAAAGTCTCTCCAGAAGTACTTTTAATGTTCATATTTCTACCACCCTCTCTTAAAGGCAATCTAGGTTTTTTTCTATCAACACCCCAGAATTCTTCCAAACTCTACCTATTACCCAATTCCAAAGCCATTTCTCTATTTCAAGCTTTTGTTACAGCAGCAACCCACTTCCTGGTACCAAAATCTGTATTAGTTTCCTAGGGTTGCCCAAACAAAGTACTACAAACTGAGTAGCTTAAATCAACAGAAATTTATTGTTTTACAATTCTGGAGGCCAGAAGTCTGAAATCAAGGTGTCTGCATTAGTGGTTCCTTCTGAGTGTTCTCGGGGAGAATCTCTTCCATGCCTATGTTCTAGCTTCTGGTGACAGCTTGCAGTCTTTGGTGTTCCATGGGTTATAGGTTTATCGCTCCAATCTCTGTCTCTGTTTTCACATGGCATTCTGCCTGTGTGTCTATGTCTTTGCATTGTTTTCCCTCTTTTTGTAGGTACACCAATCATATTTGGTTAGGGCCCATCCTAATGTATTGATTAAATCTGCAAAGACTCTATTTCCAAGTAAGGTCACATTCACAGGTATTGGGAGTTAGAACTTCAACATATCTTTTTGGGGGACACAATTAAACCCATAACAGGGATGAATCTATCAACCCTCTGAAATTATGGACAAAATTATGAGTTGTATGCACATATGAGAGAATTTTCTTGGCAAAAGTTCCCGTTTCCACTACTTTCATCAGATTCTGAAAGCGATCCATTCTCAAAAACATTGAGCCACAGTCTTAACGAAAGCAACGTTGAAGGGAATGGCAAAAAATGTGTCCTTAACAAAGTTCTGGAGTGTTCTTTGAAAGCTGGTATGTGACTTAAGGATGAGTGTTGTATATCCAATTCATGATTCAAGAATCTCTCTTATGTTGACTGTCTGTGAAGAGCCAAGTAAGGGAAAGTGAAAGCCCTACCAGATTCTTGTAATTGCAGGCTGTGGCTTCATATACTTTGCCCTTCTCCCACTCATGGCAAGTAATTATTCCTATTTCCATATATATACTCAAGAGAATATTCTAACTTCCTGCCTATATAGTATGGATGTTGTGGGACTTAGCTGTATTGAAAAAATACAAATCTTTAAACTTGCAGAATCTTTGCTGAATAGAATGTGATTTTATTTTATGAGGCTAGCCCAACTTTGTCACACATGTTGGGAAACAATTGCTCTACTTCCACAGTATTTGTAAGTTCCAAGAGGTTTGTTGAAATAAATATTTTGATTTAAAAGAGTGTGAAATCCTGTAAAAATATATAGCAACCAGACTTCTATGTATATGATTCAGAATAATTAGGCAGAGATTTATAAGTTTCTTATTTCATACTAATTATGACTCATGACAATTATGTTTTAGGTTCTAAGGGGCTAAGTAGCAATTACTTCTAGTTTGAACCGCATATGTTAAACGCAAATATCTATTCCACTAACAACAATTTTAGCCTAATTTGAGCAATTTAACTGGCTTGGCCATAATACTGGTTAAAACAGTCATTCATGTAGATAAAGTGTGCGTTAATTAGGTTTGCAGATGATACTAACTAGTGAATTTGCTAGTACATTTAAATTGGGATTTAAATTCAAGTGACCTGAATACGTAGAGAAATGGTCTATCGGAAACAGAGAGAAATTCGGTGGATAAAAGTGTATGATACAGCATAGTTGGTTAGCGTGAGAAGCTGACTCCTAGCTACCCACCTACTTCCTGACTCCAATTTATTCTGTCCCTCAAGATTGTCTTTTCTCAAACATAGCTCTGATCATGGCAGTAAACTTGCAAAGATCATTAAAGGCTCCCTATTGCTCAGCTCATTAGGTATAAACTCCTAACTCTGGCATTTAAGGCTCCCAAATTTATTTATTTCATATCAGCAAGGTCCCCAAATCTTTGGAAATTAAACAATACAATTTTACTAACCCATACTTCAAGAGAAATTATTAAAGAAAATTAGAAAATATTTTTAACTGGATGAAAATCTAAATATAACATATCAGAATTTATGCGACTCAGCTAGCACAGTGCTTAGTGGGAAATTTATGTCATTAAATGCTTATATTAGAAAGGAAGAAAAGACTGAGTTCAATAATATCAGCTATCAGCTTCCACTTTAAGAAACTATAAAAAGAAAAGTAAATTAAACCCAAGGCAAACGTAAGGAGAGTAATAATATAGATAAGAGCAGAAATCAATGAAAGGGAAACTAGAAAAACAAGAAAATATCCAAATATCAGTGGAACAAAAACTGTTTCTTTGAAAAGATCAGAGAAGCTGAAATATCCAAGAATTTTTTAAAAAGAATGTTATAAAGCCATTGCTTTGGACACTGTCTTAGTCAGCTTAGGCTGCTATAACAAAATACCATAAACTGGGTGGCTTATCAACAACAGAATTTATTTCTCACAGTTCTGAAGGCTAGAAGTGTGAGATCATGGTGCCAGCGTGGTTGGGTTCTGGTGAGAACTCTCTTCCAGATTGCAGACTGCTAACTTCTTGGTATCTTTACACGGCAGAGAGGGAACGAGCTAGCTCTCTGGCTTCTTAGAAAGGCACCAATGCCATTCATGAGGGCTCCACTTGCATGGCCTAATTACCTCCCACAGGTCCCGCCTCCAAACACATATGAAATTTGGGGAGATATTGTTATTTGCGGATTCAATCCATTGCAAACACAGCTTAAAGTATATGAAACTGTGCATATAGAGAAAAGGATGTATGACACAGGAATTTGCAGAAAGGGCAAAAATGACAGGTGACATAGTAATCATGTCAATGAATAAATGTCTTACAATGTAGTAGTAGTTTGTAATTCTTTAAATTGGAATTTAAAATAGTCATCAAATTATTTAGATTTACAGAAAAGCATATAAAGGAAACAAGGGGATAATGTGGGAAACTAAAGAACAGTTTTAATTTTGTATTTTGCAAATTAAATTTTAATTTTGAAGATTCTAGCTAAATATTAATTGGTGTTGGTAAAACATGGTATTGGCAAAGATACTGGTGCTTATTAATTCACTTGCATCTTTTTTTTTGAGAAAGTGAACCCATATTTTTAAAAGGGAAAAATAAAAACATTATAAGATGATTCCACTGCAAAGAAATAAATAATGTGTATATATTTTACAACTGAAAATCCATAGAAATATCTTTGGATCTAAATCATTTGGTAAAACTCAGGGATTGGTTAGTTTCAGACAGAGGACCATGGTCCAAAAGAGAAAGTGCTCACATGAGGAAAGACGCTGTGTGGTTGTTCTAAAGAAAAAGAAAAGAAAGGAAAAGAACAAGGAACAAATAAGACAGTGATGAGAAATCCTAAGGCACACAAATAATATGGAATCATGTCAATGACCATTAATGGCTTTGTTAGGGCAGGGTGTGAAGGAAACCAGTAAAACAGTGGAATTGTTAAGTGCAGAAAATGAGTGTGTGAGATAGAGCGAACAACAAAGCGCATAACATATACAGCAGAGAAGCACTATCAAAATTGTGAATCACAGCACTTTTTACATGATATTTACTTTGTGAAAGATAATCATGTGTTAAGAAACTGTGTTGATAATAGTCTATGAAAGAAAATGACATATGTTCTTATGAAAATGTTGCATCAATTATAGGAAAATAAAAGTGCGTTTTCAGGCACAACCTGGAATTAATGCAGTAATGACTGAAGAGCATATTTTTAAATAACGTGATTTATTTATTATGAGCTTTGACAAGAGATGTATAAACAATGCTCATAATAATGAATGTGACAATTATAATTTCTTCTCCCAAAATTGCTTGTGTACAGTCCTTCATATAAATATTGGATCTAATCACATCATGGAGAACATGATTTAGATGTAAATATAATTTTCTATTTTAAAATATAAGTTAATACTTTTTCTGGAGAGAGGGTTTAAAAAGAAGATAGATTCCTATCTGGGCAGCATCATATTTGCAAGTGTGAGGGAAGTTGGATGACTACACATAGCTTACTAATTGGATTGCAATTTTTTTTCCTTCTAGTCAGACAAGCAGCAGGCATACCAGAGGCTGGATAGAATCCGGCAAGAGGTTGATCAATATTGCAAACAAACCTTCTAGAGAATGTGTATTTATTTTTGGTAATCAAAATCACATTTTAAAATATTTATGTTTTATAATTATAAAGGTAATTCATGTGTGTTTCAGAAAGGTTGGAAAATTTTAAGAACATAAATAAGAAAATAAAGAAATCACTTAATTTTCCACTAACAGAGAAAAACATTGCTGGTATTTTGCTGTATATTCTCCCAGTTATATGTAAGTATGTCTACATTAACATAAACGTGCCCCACAGCCTTTCAATCCTGATTTTATTTTGAATAAGATTGAAATTTTAGGACATTCGTCATGCCTGGATAATTTAGAT
Organism: Diceros bicornis minor; assembly: GCF_020826845.1. Classification (NCBI taxonomy): domain Eukaryota; kingdom Metazoa; phylum Chordata; class Mammalia; order Perissodactyla; family Rhinocerotidae; genus Diceros; species Diceros bicornis. The sequence continues at coordinate 125,701,019 of NC_080781.1, read as the reverse complement.
TTTAAGCTTGGATTATAGGGCTTCTGCTTCTGGCCATGATGGAGTAAATGGAACTAAACTCCTACCTGATATACCTAAAAATCCAGATGAAATATATGAAACAGCAATTTTGAATTTATTGGACAATGTACAGACCATGAAAGACAGTGATGTCTAAGAAATGGAAAACAAATAAGTCCTGTGATACCCCAGTTTATTGCCTGAGAATATAATGCAGGCCACAGGGCATGGAGGTAGAGCCTGGACAGCCTCTCTGAGTTGAGGAGATAGAAGTGGGAGTCCAGGGAGGCCAAAGTGGCTAGAATTTGCAGGACAAAATACTAGAGAGGATATTACTGCACAGAAAGAGAACTCTGGAACTAACATGGGGTTGGGGATAGTTCCTGCTCCCGTTAGTCAAGTAGAAATCCTCATAATTCATGTGGCATTAGTTAAAGTACTTGGAAGGGTTTTGCCTTCGTAGTGAAACACGGGTGAAAGGTCAGAGAAGGCTCTCCGTGTTATTTGATGATGAGACGCTACCAGGTGAGGCACTAGCAGGGGCCTCTTTGCAGAAGAGAGTTCAAAGCGAGGCTAGGAAGGAAGGCGTAGACAGGGACTGGGGTCAGCAGGAAGGAAGAACCTGCTGCGAATGGAGACTAGATGTGTGGGTAGGAGGACAGCATGTGCCTGTGTGTGTCCAGGTCAGGGGTGGGGCAATGAGGAGTTGGGGAACGAGAAATGGGATGGTAAGCTGTGCTGGGGATGCAGAGGCTGGGGGCTCCCACGTTGCTGGCAGTGCTGGAAAGCCAGGCAGCAAAACTGGGGTACAGTGCATTGGGCAGAACGGAGTCCTCACAGGTAGATGCCTGTGTAGGGACATGACGAAGTCCACGGCTGAGGAAGGGTCTTCTAGCACAGAACTTTCCCAGCAGTGCTCAGAGGGAACCCTCGAGTTCTGTGGTTGGGCGACAGGGCCCACTACCCTGAGGGAGAAAGGTAGTGGGTAGGCAGGACACCGGCCTTACAGTCCTCGCTTCAGTCAGACTGCGCTGCCTTCCTCATGTTCATGGATTGAATTTCTTTTGAAGGCTTCAGTTGGAATGCGAGGTCCCACATCTAAAATTTTGACAATTGCTGTCCACTAATTAGATATAGGATGCATTACGGAATCTCAGCCTCCAGTTACCTGGGACCTCCAGCCTCTTGTTCTGTTTGTGATGAGAAACTTTAGTTACAGAGCTGCCAGGTACCTAAAATAGACACAATAGGTTAGAAGAAATATATGTCTGGGTATCACTGAGTGTAAGCTCAGACTTGGACAAAGAATGCCAAGAGTTGATTCTTAAAAGGGACCTGAGATACTCACATATATGTGTGTTGTGTGTGTATGTATAAATACATGTGTGTATATATATTCGTATATATATAGAAAAACAAAAATTTCCTTTGATTGATGGATTTTTCTGGGTGAGTACTTCCTCCCTTTAATTTTTTCCCAGGATTTATCAAATTTTGTATGATTTTGGCTGCCAATCGTGTTTTCAGGAGAGGTGATGGCTGCCGTATATACAAACCTCAATTTTACCTAAACCTATGGCCTCAAATGACCTCTATTGATGCAGACAAACCTAATCTCCACCTGAATTAAGTGCTTTGTCATTTTCTTTTGTTTTTCTTGAGCATGTGTTCAATAAACCTTTGCTGGATGAATGAATGAATGAATCTAAGTACCAGAAGGTCGCATTTGCTGTTCAAAATGTGGAGCCTACCACATGCCTGGGCCTTCTGCCTCTGTGGAAAAAAGACCCAAAGTGCTACAGCTGCTCGTGGAACTTCAGAATTCCCATGGGAAACTCTCACTGCGAGTGTCATGTTGGACATCTCCTCCCTCTGTGCAAACACCGTCTTAGAGATGGAGATGCTCTCAACAGGATAGTACGTGGTGCTTTCTGCATTGGACCTCACACATCCCCTCACCCCCGTTCAGTTTAACAACGAAGAGCACCGTCTCCACGGGGTTCCGTCCACCCTGCAAATGTCTGCACCGTGGGCCAATCCTCCATCCCAGACGGTATCTGGTGGCAACGTAGACCAGCAGTCTCGGCCACAGGACACCCGCCCTCCAGTGTGCCAACAGCTCAGAATCCATGGGAGGCAGCCTGAGCCAGGGACGCCATCTGGATCTATTTCAAGGCATGTCCACACCCAGCCCTTTATCTGCAGAGTCACTGAGGTGATTAGTCCCAGGGCATTGCCCCTCCAATTCCTCCCTCCTTGCAGCTGCACAGCCACTCCCTTCCACTGCTCACTGCTGCCCCTGGCCTGTCTCAACTGTCAGACATCAGTCCCCAACCCCACTCACTCACACAACCCTAGTCTCTATGGAGGGGTCCACTGTTCACAGGGGAAACATCCCAGCCTCCAGCAGGCATCAAGACAGCTCCCAGCCCTGGGACACTGGCACGGGTGCACTGGACCGCGAGAGTACTCAAGAGTGTTGCTCACCCGAATGACGCAGGGGAGCAGCTATGCTCCTCCTGACAGGACACGGGGGCGACTCTAAGGTAGGAGGCAGTGTCTGGCGTGCCACTGGCCCACTCCTCCAGTCGACCTTTTACTCGAGTAGACCACACTGAGACTTCCAGCTGGTGATGAGGATTCCGAGATTTCCCAAGCCTGTTCATGTAAATTGTCCAGTACCTCCTACCCCGATTCCCCACCGTCTCTCCTTCTGGACTCTTCTCCTCCCTACGTTGAACTCGGGACTCAGAGCCCTGACCGCCAGCCTGCCTGGGGCTCTCTGGACTTGGTTTTGCATGTGGTCTCTCTCATGGACTCTGGTAATTTCTCTTCCCAGGATGCTCTCAATGCCCTTCACTGACTGAGGGTGTCCTCTCTGGTCCCCTTTCCTGGTTCCTGGGCATTCTGGCTGAATCCTTGCTTCTCAAAGTAAAGGAGAAATGTCCTGCTGATATTTTAGAATTTGAAATTGTGCCCAGAGGAATCTTTTTACTCAAAACATCACTACAGAAATCTAGCTTTATATGGGTGAGGGATTAAGTTAATTTTCTGCTTAATCTAATGAGAAAATGGGAGACAAAAATTAAAACAATAGTGAGACAATATTTTTTCACCCATAATTTTGCCCCAAATTTGAAAGATTGATAATATAAAATGGTTCTGAGCATGTAGGGTATTTAAGTACATTGATTTATGAGAAAATGAATTGTTACAACACTTTTGGAATAAACTTGCAGCAATATTTATAAAAACTTAAAATATTCACACCTTTTCCACTTTAATCCAATTTTCCACATTAAAATGTCTTTTTTATGAGAAAATGCACACATTTGCCCAAGAATTCACGTTCAAAGATGTTGATTTAAGTTCTATTAATCATACAAAAAATGAGAAACAACCTATGTATTTATCAGGAGAGGTGTTTAATTAATTATGGCATATACATACTTCAGAATTCTAGAGAGCAATTACTAAAGTGAGGTAGATCTATATGTGCTGTCATGGAAAGATCCTGCATCCATTTTATTAAGTGGCAAAGGCAAATGTCAGATCAATATGTGCTTCATTACCCATGCATGTTAAAAAAACCACAATGTTTTTATAGTATATCTATAAAAAAGCCTGGAATCAGCTTTAAAATAATACACATCAGATTACTAAGCGTAGTTACCTCTGAGGAGAGGGCAGAATTTGAGGGGTACTTTGTAAAGGGGAGAATTGTGATTGGTCTGTATTTTCAGAATGTTTCACAATAAGTATATATGCACAATCACCTTTGTAATTAAAATATTTAAATAAGCCTAACAACAGAAATCAGCACTAGGCATTAATCAGTTAAAGCAACTGCTAGCTTATGCAACAAACAAATGCTGAAATTTGAATGGCTTAACACAACAAAATTTTTGTTATCGTTGTTCACATAAACTCTCATGTGGGCTGGCAGGGACTCTCCACTCTCAGGTGACCCAGGAATCCAGGCTGCTTCCGTCTTGTAGTTTCACTATCTGAACACGGGGTCTCCATGTTTGCTGCTGAATGGCGGAGGAAGCATGGAAAGGGCATACTGGCTCCCGCCTAACTACAAGTGGACCACCCGGGAAGGAGAGAAAGACAAGAGGCAGAGGAGCACTTGTAGTCTCTCCCATAAGCCATCACACAGTAGGTGCTCAATAAAAAGCAACTATTATAATTTGCTATGACAACAACCCTCTTCATCTCCTGAAGGAGTTTCTGAGAAGACCAAATTTGCCTTGAAATTCACCAAGTTTTTCAAGAGGCTGCTATGTTACAGGTGCTTTCAAATACAGGATCACTTCTAGTTTTCAAAGGATCTTGTAAATCTTAGCAGAGAGTTCTGCACTGCCCTTTGCAATAGCCTCTATAATCTCAGTGGCCTGAGAATTTTCTCTTTCCTTATGATTCATAGTTAAAGACTTAACTTGTGAGTCTCTGCTACCCTCCACATGACCGAACATTCTCCAACACCTGTATAGGTGCCATTAGGCATGCCAAAAACCAGGATTTTCTTGTGGGACAGACATACAGACAAAAGGCTGTGGAAGGATGGTTAACTGTTTTTTTCTTTTTTACTCAGAGCTAACATGTTCACCAAGGAACAATGGTTCATCTCCTAGGAGGACTCCAGGGTCTTAGAAATTCAGCCCCTGCAGATGTTTGCTTATACAGAGATTTCTATGGTGTTTCCTCATCTACTGCTTACGAGGAAGGCGTTGGTTTTTGACCATCTAGGTAAGCTCATTCGTCTGTCGATGTGATCAGTGGCCTGTTCAAATAATATATCTTATTGGAATCCTACTTCAAATGTCAGTGAGTTTTCAAAAACCCTAACTCCAGGGTTATATCCCAAGAACCAGTAGATTATGTGCAAATCAGACTCTACTCACTAGCTCTTTTGAAAAACAATTTGAGAGTGTGTTGAGGACGCCAGAAGGGATATCAGGTGCCTCAAACCTCCTCCAAAGTGCACTTTTACTTCAAAGGGGCTGTTGCTATTGAGGTTCTAGAAAGGAGGATGGGACAGCCAGGTGACTTCTGCAGAAAGTAGGAATGCTCTATGTCAGGAGTAAGGCAGGTGATTTGGGGCTGTTCCACTGGAAGCAGCGCACAGTCTTCAGCGGAAGAAGTGACGAGCTGGTCAGCAGGCCAGGTTCCAAAGTTGAACAGAAGACACACAGGGTAAGACCAGGGGAAGGTCTATAACGCAGGAAAGTGCTTGGGACCAGACAAAAAGGCCAGCACCTGGGTAAAGTAAGTCAGCTCTCAAGGAACCCTGGAGCTCTGGGAGGAGGACCCTAGGTAAATAAAGCCCACAGGCAATTCCCAAATTGGGTTTGATTCTCATTGTCACCTTCCTGTGTTAGGCCTGCTTTTAGTACCTTGGCCACAGGGCCGTTTTTTTTTTTGTTGTTGTTGCCTGAAAGACATTATGGAGTACTGAGAGGAGAAATGAACTAAGAGACAAAAGGTCTGCCTCAGGCTGGGAGGAGTGGGAAGAGCCGGGGCCTAGATGAGTTCAGATCAGGGATCTGGTCCTAGTCCTGTCACTTATACGGGTGCTATTGCCAAGTGCTATATATCTTAGGTTCATCATCTGTGAAGTGGGGTTGATAAGCCCTGTCTTGTAGGACTGCTGGAATGTAGGTAATGTAAGTAAAGCGTCTGGCACAGTGCCTGGCATTTTTTGGATCTTAAACGAATGGCAGTAGTTTCTAATAGGATTTTGACCCCAAACTCTATCACTCTTTCCTCTGGGATTGTGTGTGCGTGTGTATATATATTCCATGCCATCTCAGAGAATATGTAGCACTCTAGGACACAAAACATCAAGTGAGTAAAAAATGCTGCTTTGTAAATAACACTTAGTAAATTTTCCCTGGTGGTGGATGTATTATTTAATTTGGATATGGGGAAGTCTTCTCCTGCTGATGTACAACTCAAAGCTCCTAGAATTTGAATCCAGGACTAACTCCTTTCCTCCCTCCCAGTGCTCATCCATCCAAACCACTACTTTCATTCATTTCACCCCCACCAAAAATCTAGCCATTGCTTAGAGTTGGCCAAATTACACGCAAGATAACCTAATTAAAATGTCCTTTCAAGGGAGTGGGCTCTGGCTATGCCAGGATAGGGAAAAAGTGCCAGCCTCTGGGCACCACTTCAAAGAACAATCACCCTATTGTCAGGAAATCCTCGCAGACGATGTATATAGAACACTGAGTTTGTGCACTGTACTCAGTGGCATGGGGACAAGAGCAGAGGACACCTTCCACACCTGCTCCAGCTGGAGATTTCTCTCTGGTTTATCCACGATCCCAAAGGAACTGCTACAGGCAGTTTTCCATTCTAGGCTTTTCTCTCATCTATAAGACACGCCTAAATGAGCTAGTGAGCCAGACGCTCATTTATTAAGATTTAATTTCACATACATTCTTTAATTAGCCAAGCAAATCCAGGCATATAGCTTTAATTTTACAAAACAAAAGACTAAATGGGATACAGGACTCCTAGGACAACCATCTATCACATGTTTTTTTCTGTTTCTTGATCCCATCTGTTTTATTGCTGGGATCTTTCACATATCTAAGGAAATTTCTATTCCAGTGCCATGTTAGCCTATTTCAGATCACAAAATAAGATGGAAGATTTCCCAACTGGTTTTACAGAATAGCAAAATTCTTATTCTTAAACCTGATAAACAGCAATAAATCTGTAACCAACGTCATTCATGAACCTAGACTCTGAAATTGATGAACATTTTAGGAGGAAGAATAGTTTCTTCAAAACAGAGTAGAGAATCTTCCTCAGACTTCACTCAGGGCAGGAGAAGCCACTGGAGGTGACACTGGAACTCTCACTGGCAACAGCAGTAGTGCCATCAGTGGTGATGACTTTGGCCTGGGCTCTCTCTTTCTCATCTCGCAAAGATTCCTCATACCAGGATGGGAAGGATGTGGGGTCAGCCCCATTGACCTTGGCGAAAAACTCCAGGACTTTCATCTTGCTGGTTTCAGCGTGGGCCCTGGGACCCCACAGGAACTCGTAGTGTGGAGGATCGCTGTTGGGCACCTGCCAGTACTCCAGGTACTTTTCCTGCACTAAATCTTTGGTGATGAGCTTCCTGGGCTCCCCATAGATGAAATCTTTCCTCCCAGCATACACCCCAATCATATTCAGCACCTCCCAGACCCTCTTCTCAGGGACACGGTTGCCTTCTATGAAGATCACACCCAGGATAAGTATCAGGAGGCCGGTCTTGGGCATGCCCTGATCATCACTCAGCATCCCATCGTAGGTGAGGTCTAGTGTTTTGACGAGCACATAGGACTGGCTGGTGGGGTCCACTTCCTTCACTTCGATGCCAAAGACAACCTCCATGCACTCACAGGCTTTCCTGAAGATCACAGGGATGTGGTCCTGGTGATCTTTGAGGATACTCTTCAGCATTTCTGCCTTTGTGATGGGTTCCTTTGTGCGATACTTGACACTCAGGAACTTCACCAATTCAGCCACCTTCCTGTTTAGCTCATCATTGAGCAAGGCCTCAGGATCTATTAGAGACTGCGAGGTGCTTGGACCCTCTTTTTGGCTGCTGGAGCCCTCATTTGATTTGCTCCATGGAGTGGCTTTGATGGCAGTGAAGGAGGAGCAGGCTCTCTGAGAACTCGGAGGAACACTTGGTGTTCCAGTAGCAGGCGCCACCTCTGGGGTGCGCTGGATCAAACGAGAGAGAGGAGGAAGCGGCCTCCTCCTCCTCAGCTACAGGAACCTGTGCACCTACCAGGCCCTGAGCCTCTCTTTGGGCCTGAAGGCCTGGTGCAAGCTTGCAGCACTGATTCTTCTGACTGTGAGGCATGATGACTTGTGTTGTGGCAGCAGTCAAGAGTGCGGGTAGGAGGTGGGAGATGGGTGCCAACTGGCCTGAGGGAGAGAGGAAGAGTGTGAGAAACTCAACCTTGTCAGTTCTGACAAAGGCCATCTTAACAGGTCTTCCCTTAGATAGTCCTCTAGCGGTCTCCTGTCTTCCTGATTCATCTGTCCCCTAAAAACCTGTAGGAGGACCTGAGAAATCTCCTCAGGGTGTAGCCAGCTGGCACAGCCTACAGATTCCAGGTAAAACAGTAGGGTGTGTGAGGTTGGGCACTGTGGTGTCCTCTCTGTCCTGGTGTGGGTGGGGGCCCTAGGTAGATATTCAGGGTCCTCACCTTGACTGACTCCTGCCACTGCCTGGGCTTCCTCTGCTCTGCTCACCTGAGGACACACGTTTCAGACCAAGGCCCTCACCCTCAGGGTTACTTAAGCCCCTATAAGAGGAGTTGAGGGGGCACCTCAGGCTGCAGACTGCAATCACACTGCTGACAGGAGGGGGAAGGCCAGACTTTGTGATGTCCCCACTGTTCTGGGGTGGATGGTCCCCTCAATGCACACTCAGGTCCTCACCTTTCTCCTGGCAGGACCTGGACCCCACCCCTCTGCTGGCCTGAGACAAAACCTCAGAACAAGAGCTCACACTCCTGAGACAAAGAGGAGGAAGTGATGGGGCACCACATTTGGCCACACCTGCCCAGGACCTCCCTGGGGTGACAGTAAGGGCTAGATGAACTCCGTGGGGATCCCTCTCTTCTAAAATAGGGGGATCATCTCAGTCCTTACCTTGATGGTGGCAGGGCTTGGGACTCTTCCTTCTCTTGACTTGAGGTCACCCTCCTTAAACCAAGGCCTTACTTTCCTGATATAGCAGAGGAGGAAGTGAGGGGGTGCCACATTCAACCACCATGCCCTGGGTCCTATCACGGCTGACAGCAGGGCAGGGAGGGGCTGGGCCCCATCTGTTCTTGAGTAGGGGGTCCACTCCATCCTCCATCCTCAAAGTAACTCCTGGCAGAGCCTTTGATTCATCCCTCTGCTGAACTGAGTCCATCCCCTTGAGACCACCAGGTGGGAATGAGGTTGCACCACATATGGACACTGTGCACCAGGGCCTCCCAGGGCAAGGAAGGGGTCTCATCTCTCCAAGGGCTGCGGGGGCCCTCAATCCTTATTCAGAGTCCTCACTTTAACTCCTGGCAGAGCCTGGGGCTCCTCTCTGAGCTGACCTAATGTGACTCCGCCTGCTGATGTGAAGTTGCCCCATCAGAACAAGGCCTTCACCTTGCTGAGACCAATGAGAGAAAAGTGAGGAGATGCCACATCCAGCCACCCCTGCCTAAGATTCAGCAGGGGCTGGACCTAGTATGTTCTGGGGTGGTGGGTACACTTAGTCATCCCTCAGGATATTCACCTCAATGCCCAACAGGGGCTGGGACTCCTCCCTCTGGTAACCTGAGTCTGGCTTTCTCAGACAAAGATCCTCACCTCCCTGAGACCCCCTCATGCCAACTGGAAATGAGGGGAGACTCAGACTGACCTGCCTGGGGACAACCAAGGCTGACAACAGAGCTGGGGCAAGTTTCTCTGGCGACTTCTTTGTGTGGAGTGGGAGCTACCCTCAGCCCTCCGGAAGCTATTCATATTTATTCCCACAGGGCCTGCATTCTTTCCCTTCTGCTGACCTGAGGAAGCATCCCTCAGGCCAAGGCTCTGTCTCCCGGAGATGCCAGACAAGGAAGTGAGAGAGGCACGGGATTGGAGGAGGATGCCTCTGCCTAACAGCTCTACTTGAGGTCTCCCAGGGCTGACAGCAGGAGCAGGACAGGGCTGGAGACCCCTCGATCTACAGTTGAAGGTCCTCTCAGTCCTACCTCAGAGTCCTCACCTTGACTCCTGGCAGGGCTGGGGCTCCTCCCTCTGTGACCTCAGGATCCACCCCTCAGACCCAGACTGTCACCTCACCAAGACCACCAAGAAGGGAGTGAGGCTGGGCCTTAGCCTGACAGGCCTGTCCAAGGTCTACCAAGGATAAAGCAGAGGCTGCACAACTCCCTCAGTGTTGTGCTTGACAGTTACCCTCAGCCCTCCTCAAGGGATTCATATTTATTCCTGATAGTGCCTGAAACCCCTCCTTTTTGCTAACTTAAGGAGCTTCCTTCAGGCAAAGGCCCCCATCTCCCATAGACACCAGGCAAGGAAGTGAGGAGAATGGAGGGGACATCAGTGCCTGACAGCCCTGCCTGGGGCCTCTCAGAGTTGAGAGAAAGGGCAGGTTTCTGTGGGGCACTCTTTATCCTCTCAGCCTTACCTAAAGGGCCTCAGCTTTATGCCTGGTAGGGCCTGGGACTCCTCCTCTGGTCACGAGAGTTTGGACCCTTCAGACCAAGGCCCTCACCACCCTAAGACCTCGAGTTTGGAAATAGGGGGACAAAGGAGGAAGTTCAGCCTGAAAGCATTTCCTGGAGTCCTCAGGCTGACAGAAAGGATCAGGGTCAATTTCTGTGGAGATTTTTCTGAGTTCTGTGGTGGGGCATACCCACAGAATTCGTATTTACTCCCGACAGGGCCTGCACTCTCCCCCTTCAGCAGACTGAAAAGGCAGCCCTCAGGTCAAGGCATCCATGTCCCGGAAATCAGCCACACAGAAGTACAGAGGACTGCGGGAGGTGCCTCGGCCTAACGGTCCGGCCCTGGGCCTCCCAAGGCTGACAGCAGGGGTGGGTGTCAGTGGGCCCCTTTCTGTCTGGTGAGAGCTCCCCTCAGCACTCCATAACGGTCCTCATCTTAAGGCCTGGCAGAGCTTGAGACACCTGCCTCTGACCACCCGAACCCGCGCCCCTCAGAAAAAGGCTCACGTTTCTCAGACTCCCAAGATGGAGATCCAGATACAATACATCCGGGGCCCTGCCTGGGGCCTCCCGGGGATGACTGCAGGGGCAGGGTTGGGGGAGGGGGGCCCTGAGGCACCCTCTGTGGTGAGAGCTCCCCTCGGTCTTTTTCTCCGAGTTCTCACCTTAATGCCCGGCGGGTCCTGGGACACCTCCCTCTGCTGACCCGAGTCCAGCCTCAACTAAGAAGCCTGCTGTCCCTCAGACTCCCAATGCAGAAGTCGGGATATGTCACACCCAGGAACCCTGCCTGGGACCTCCCTCTCAGGAATGACTGTAGGGGCAGAGCGTGACTGAGGGCCCTTCTATCTGTGCTGAGAGATCCCCTCCCTCTGGATCCTCACCTTGAAGCCTGGCAGGGCCTGAGACTCCTCCCTCTGCAGACGGAAGTTCAGACCCCTCGGGGGAAACCTCGCTTCCCTCGGATTCCCAAGGTGGAAGTCAGAATACAACACATCTGGGTATCCTGCCTGGCATTTCCCAGGACTGATAGCAGGGGCAGAGCGGCATGGGTCCCGCTCGACTCCAGATGGGAAAGCCCCTCAGCCCTTACCTTGACTTCTGGCACTGCCTGGGCCTCCTCGCTCTGTCATCCTGAGGCCTCACCCCTCAGATGAAAGCCCTTTCCTCACCAAGACCAGCAAAATAGGAGTGAGGCAGAGCCTCAGCCTGGCAGGCTTGTGTGAGGTCTGCCAGAACTGACAGCGAGGGCAGGGCAGGTTTCTGTGAGGCTCCCTATGTGTTCTGGGTTGGGGGTTACCCTCAATCCTCCCCAAGGTATTCTTGTTTTCTCCTGACAGGGCCTGCACCCCCTGCCTTCACAAGGTCCCTATCCCTGAGATTCCCACCATGGAAATGCACATGGTGTGGGTAGTCCCGCCTGGGGTCTCTCAGGGCTGAAAGCAGGGTGCACTTCTGTAGGGCTCCTCTACCTGGGGTAGGTGGGTGGCTAGTTCAGCCCTTCATAAGGGTCCTCACCTTGATGCCTGGCAGGGCCTGGGATTTGCTCTGCTGACCTGGGTCCTGCTCCCTCAGATCAAAACCCTCACCTCCCTGAAAATGTGCCCCCGCTCCTGGTGGAAATCAGAGTCTGCCACATCTGGCCATCACGCCCCAAGTTCTCTCAAGGCTAACAGCTGGGGTGGGATGGACCTGGGGACCAGTCTCTTCTGTGGTGGGAGTTCTTATTAGTCCTCCCTCAAGATCATCACCTTGACTCCTGGCACTGAGTTGGCCTTCTCCCTTTGTAGACCTGAGTCTATCCACCTCAAACCAAGAGTGGAAGACAGTAAGCAAGCCAAGCTTGTCATCTTGGCATATACAGGTAAGGCAGGCAATAAATCTGTAAATAATATAAGGACAATTGACATATTTCCAATATTCTGAATCTATCAAGAATATTTTATAATTGCCTCCATAAAGATCTTGAACATTTTTGTGAAGCTTCTTCTTAGGTAATTTTTGGATTTTCATGCTGTTGTGAATGGGATATTTTTAAAAATTTCATACTACATTTATTTTCCTACAGTTGTTGCATTTTCCTAGAGACAAATCAATAAAAGATTGCATTGTTAGTGAAAGAAAGGCCAATATCTTTTTATAAAATTTAACTTAGTTTAATTTTTTCCAGTTTTATTGAACTATACTTAAATATAAATTGCATGTATTTAAAGTATACAATGTGATGTTTAGATATACATATACATTGTGACATGGTTATGATAATCAAGCTAAGTAGCATATCCATTACCTCACATAGTTACTGTTTTTTTTGTGTGTGGTGAAAACACATAAGGTCAACCTTCTTAGCAAATTTCAAGTATACAATAGAGTATGATTAACTATAGTTACCATGCTGTACATCAGATCCCCAGAACTTATTCATCCCATATAACTGAACCTTTATCCCCTTTGACCACCATCTCCCCATTTTCCCCACATCTCAGCCACTGGCAAACACCATCCCACTCTGCTTTTATGAATTCAACTTTTTAAGATTCCACATGTAAGTTGGATCACTCAGTATATGTCCTTTTCTGTCTGACATATTTCACTTAGAAGAATAGCCTCCAAGTTCATCAATGTCGTCACAAATAGCATTTCTTTCTTTTTTAAAGTTGAATAATAATATAGTATTCAAATATATATATACACACACAATCAAATATTATATATATATGTATATATATATACATAAACAATGGAAATATATATATCACGTTTTCTTTATGCATTCATCCATCAACTGACACTTAGGTTATTTCCATATCATGGCTATTGTGAATAATGCTACAATGAACACAGGAGTGCAAATATCTCTTTCAGATACTGATTTCATTTCCTTTGGATATATACCCAGAAGTGAGATTGCTGGATCCTGTAGTAGTTCTAGTTTTAATTTTTTGAAAAACCTCCTACTGTCTTCCATAATGGTTGTACCAATTTACATTCCAACCAAGTACACAAGGGTTCCCTTTACATCCTCGCCAACACTTGTTATCTCTTGTCTTGATAATAGCCATCCTCACAGGTGTGAGGTGATATCTCATTCTGGTTTTGATTTGCATTTCCCCGGTTATTAGTGATGTTGAGCGCCTTCTTTTGAGAAACGTCTATTCTGGTTCTTAGCCCATTTTTTTATTCGGGTGGTTTTTTGCTATTGGGTTGTTAGAGTTCCTTATATACTTTGGATATTGACCTCTAATCAGATATATGATTTGCAAATATTTTCTCCCATTCTATAGGTTGCTTTTTCACTCTGTTGATTGTTTCCTTTGCTATGCAAAAGCTTTTTAGTTTGATGCAATCCCACTTGTTTATTTTTGCTTTTGTTGTCTGTGCTTTTGCTATCATATCCAAAAAATTAGTGCCAAGATCAGTGTCTATGTTTTCTTCTAGTAGTTTTCAAATTTCAGGTCTTGCATTTAAGTTTTTGATCCATTTGGAGTTGATTTTTGTGTATTGTGTGAGATAGAGGTCCATTTTCAGCCTTCTGCATGTGGATATTCAGTTTTCCCAATCATTTATTGAAGAGACTATCCTTTCCCTGTTGTGTGTTTTTGGCACTCTTGTCCAAGATCAGTTGGCTGTGGGTGTGTGGACTTATTTCTGAGCTCTTTATTCTGTTTCATTGGTCTATATGTCTGTTTTTAGGCCAGTTCCATACTGTTTGATTACTGTAGCTTTCTAATATACTTTTAAATCAAGAAGTGTGATGCCTCCAGTTTTGTTCTTCTTGCTGAAGTTTGCTTTGGCTATTCAGGGTCTTATGTGGTTCCATATGAAATTTAGGACTGTTTTTTCTATTTCCGTAAAGAATGTCATTGGAATTTTGATAAGGATTGTGTTTAATCTGTAGATTACTTTGGGTAGTAAGGACATTTCAACGATATTAATTCTTCCAAACCATGAACACAGAAGTTTTTCCATTTATCTGTGTGTTCTTTAATTTCCTTCATTGATGTTTTTTTAATTTTCAGTGTACAAGTCTTTCACCTCTTTGATTACGTTTATTATTTTTCTTTAAATTATCTTATCGAGGTCACATTGGGTTATAACATTGTGTAAATTTCAGATGTACATTGTTATATTTCAGTTTCTGTATAGACTGAATTGTGTTCACCACCAATAGTCTAGTTTTTATCCCTCGCAATACATATGTGCTCTTTTTTTTTTTTTTTTCTGTGAGGGAGATCAGCCCTGAGCTAACATCCATGCTAATCCTCCTCTTTTTGCTGAGGAAGACCAGCTCTGAGCTAACATCTATTGCCAATCCTCCTCCTTTTTTTTTTTCCCCAAAGCCCCAGTAGATAGTTGTATGTCATAGTTGCACATCCTTCTAGTTGCTGTATGTGGGACATGGCCTCAGCATGGCTGGAGAAGCGGTGCATCGGTGCATGCCCAGGGTTCCGAACCCGGGCCGCCAGTAGCGGAGTGCACGCACTTAACTGCTAAACCACTGGGCCAGCCCCATATGTGCTCTTTTACCCCTTTCAACCTCCCCCCACCCCCCTTCCCTTTGGTAACCACCAATCTGTTCTCCTTATCTATGTGTTTGTTTGTTTATCTTCCACATATGAGTGAAATCGTACAGTATTTGTCTTTCTCTGTCTGACTTATTTCGCTTAACATAATACCCTCAGAGTCCACCCATGTTGTCGCAAATTGCACAATTTTGTCTTTTTTCATTGCTGAGTAGTATTCCATTTTGTATATATACCACATCTTCTTTATCCATTCATCTGTTGATGGGCACCTGGGTTGGTGGGAATGCAACCTAAGGAAAACAGCATGGAGATTTCTCAAAATATTAAAAATAGAGATACTATATGATCCAGCTATTCCACTACTGGGTATTTGTCCAAAGAGCATGAAATCAATAATTCAAGAATTTTATGAATTTTATTGATCTTTCCAAAGAACCAGCTTTGGGTTGCATTCATTTTCTCTATTACTTTTCTGTTTTCAACTTCATTGATTTTTACTCTATTTTTCTCTCTGCTTTCTTTAAAATTTTAAGTCATAGTTTTATTTTCACTTAGGTCAAAATATATATTTTTAATCTCTCTTTGGGCTTTGACCCATGAATTATTTAGAAGTGTGTTATTTAATTTCCAGATATTTGTGGGATACTCTACCTTCTTGTTATTGATTTCCAGTTTAATTCCATTGTGGCTTGTGAAAATACTTTGTATGATTTCTATTCTTTTAAATTCATTAATGTGTGTAATAGCTATGAATTT
This sequence comes from Diceros bicornis minor, assembly GCF_020826845.1. Lineage (NCBI taxonomy): Eukaryota > Metazoa > Chordata > Mammalia > Perissodactyla > Rhinocerotidae > Diceros > Diceros bicornis. The sequence continues at coordinate 125,685,499 of NC_080781.1, read as the reverse complement.
GTTCTATTTTGATAAATGTTTTATGCCACTTGAGAATAATATGTATTCTGTTGTTGTGGGAAAGTGTATTTTATAAATGTCAAGTAGGTCAAGTTGATTGATAATGCTGTTTAGGTCACCTGTATCCCTTCTGATTTTCTGCCTGTTTGATCTATCAATTAGTGACAGAGTAGTATTGAAGTCTCCAAATATATTAGTGGATTTATCTCTTTCTCATTTCAGCTCTATCAGATTTTGCTTAGCATATTCTGACACTTTGTTTTTAGTTGCATATGTATTTAATATTGCTATATCTTCTTGGAGAATTGACTCCTTTTTAATTACGTAATGTCCCTCTGTATCCCTGGTTTCCCTTGTTCTAAGGTCTGCTTCTACAAAATTAATATAGCTACAACAGCTTTCTTTTTATTATTGTTAGTGTGGTATAATTTTTTCTATTCCTTTACTTTTAGCCTACCTGAATCATTATATTTAAAATGAATTTCTTGTAGACAAAATATGATTGTGAATTGTTTTCTATCACTTTGACTATCTGTGTTTTTTAACATGTGTACATAAACCATTCACATTTAAAGTGATTGTTGATATAGTTGGATTAATATTTAGCATATTTATAACTGTTTTCTATTTGTTTAATTTATTCTACATTTCTTTTTTTCTCCTCTTTTTCTGCCTTCTCTGATTTTAATTGAGTAATATGATTCCCTTTCATCTCCTCTCTTAGTCTATCAATCTCTGAGTGTATCAAATATAATATTTTTCCAGCTTTGTTGAAACATAAATGACATATTACATTGTGTAAGTTTAAGGTATACAATATAATAATTTGATATACATATATATTGCAAAATGATTACCACAATAAGGTTAGTTTAACCCATCCATCACTTCATATAGTTACAATTTTTTTTGTGGTGAGAACTTTTAAAATCTACTCTCTTAGCAAATTTCAAGTATACAATACAGTATTGTTAACTAGAGTTACCATGCTGTGCATTACATCTCCAGAACTTTTTCATCTTATAACTGGAAGTTTGTAACTGTTGACTACCTACACGCATTTCCACCCCCCACCCCAGCAACCACCAATTTGTTCTCTGTTTCTATGAATTCAGTTTTTTAGGTTCCACATTTAGGTAAGATCATACAGTATTTGTCTTTCTCTGTCTGACTTATCAAATATACTCCTTTTAAAAAAATGTAATGGTTTCTCTAGTCTACAATATACATTTTTAATTCATATAAGTCCACCTTCAAATAACACTAAACTGTTTCACATGTAGTGTATGCATTTTATTAGAGTATTCTCAATTCCTTGCCCCCATCCCTTGTGACATTGCTATTATTCATTTTCCTTATGCATATGTTATAATCACCCTATACATTGTTACTAGACAGTTATCAGTTAGATCAATTATGAATAATAAAAATAAATAATTTTATTTCTTCATTTATTCCTTCTCTAATGCTCTTCCTTTTTTATGTAGACCCAAGGTTTTGACCTGTATATTTTCCCTTTTGCCTGAAGAACTTCTTTTTAGCATTTCTTGCAAGGTGAATGTATGGGCAATGGATTCTCTCAGTTTTTTTTTTGCCTGAGAAAGTCTTTACTTTCTCTTCACTTCTGAAGAACAGTTTTGCTGGATATAGAATTCTAGGTTGGCGGATTGTTTTTTCTTTCAATACTTTAAATATTTCACTTCACACTTTTTTTCTGCATAGTTTCTGATTAGAGGTCCACTGTAATTCTTATATCTGTGTATTAATTTCCTAGTGCTGCTATAACAAATTACCACAAACTGGGTGTGTTAAAACAGAAATTTATTCTTTTACAATTCTTGAGGTCTGCTGTCTGAAATCAAGGTGTTGGCGGGACTGTGCTCTCTCCCAAGGCTCTAGGGAAGAATTCTTCCTTGCTTTTTCCATCTTCTGGTGGCTCCAGGCATTCCTTGACTTGGGGCTGTGTAACTCCAATCTCTGCCTCCATCTGCTCATGACCTTCTCCCCTGTGTCTCTCCTTTGTGTGTTATGTATCTTTTCCGTTCTTATAAGGACATTTGTCATTGGATTTAGGGCCCATCTGGATAACCCAGGATAATCTCATCTGGAGATTCTTCACTTAATTGTATATGCAAAGAACTTTTTTACAAATAAAGTCATACTCAGAGGTACTGGGGGTTAGAATTTATACATATCTTTTGGGGGACCACAAGTCAATCCACTAAAATCTCTTTCTCTATAGATAAGATGTTTGTCCCCCCATGTTATCATTTATTTAGGTCTTCTTTAGTTTATATCTACAGTGATTTGTAGTTTTTGGTGTACAGTTTTTCTACATATTTTGTCAGATTTATTCCCATGTGTTTCATATTTTCTGATTTTAAGAAAATTATCAGTACGTATTTTAAAATACACTGGTTTTAATTTCAGTTTCCAATCATTCATCGCTAGTATGTAAAAATACAATTGATTTTTGTATGTAGATCTTGTACACTGCAACCTTGCTAAACTCAATTACTAGTTTTTGAAACATTTTTTAGAGATTGATATTTTACATCCTCTACCTTGGAATCTGAATAAAGACAGTTTTACATTTCAGTTTCCAATCTGGAAGCCTTTATTTTTTTCTCATGTTGCCCTGGATAAAACATTCAGTACAAAGTTGAACAACCCCCTCCCACCTCCAGGTGAGCTCATCAGTGGTAGATTATAGTTTCCTGAATGCAAACACCCAGAACAACTTTCAGTATGTGAATATCTGCCTCCTCTCCATCTGCACTGAATAAACCCTAATTCTGTTTAATACACTTTCTGAGATGAAGATAAATCTCAGATTTAAAACAAAGCTAGGATACCCAGTAGGGCAAGTTTAATTCACTAGTCTTGACAGAATGAAGGCAGGGATTTCAGGCTGGAAATAGAAAACTGAGAAGAGCTACATGGAAATTGGGGAAATGAGGAGGGATGGAAAAGTTACCTGGTAGTAGCCAAGAAGTAAATGGTCTTCAAGGCACTTAAGGGATATTTGTAGGAAGGAAGTGAGATAATTCACATATCCACTGAGACTTGAATATTAAATATAGTCTCATTACCTTGGAGGGATTTTGGATATGACATCCAAAATAGTAGGTCATGCATGGTGAAGGGTGGGAGAGAACAGGGTGAACCACTGAATGGGGTGGCTGTGGTGAAAGGCTTGGAGGAAACACCGTCTCTCCGCCATGTGGGCTGTCAGAATTGAACATGGAGAGATGAGGAAAGATGGAAGGTCATTTTGGGAGGGCTTTTTAGGGAGCACTAATAAAATACTCCCTTTCTCCAATTAGAGCATTTTGTCTTCCAGCATCCCCTTACCACTGCCCCCACCCCTGCAACGTATCAGGAGTGGTCATTTTTAATATCCAAGCCACCCCAGAGTTATTATTGCTGGGGAAATTCCTTGGTGATGAAACAAAGCCTAAGGGTATGGTGTTTTATTGTCCTGTGGAGAAATACATATAGGGAAATGACAAAAATTGTTCAAACATTCAGGAACTGAAACCATTGTCATTTGGCTCTGGTGAAACATATAATGAGTTTTAGCATGCATCTGAAAAGGTAGAACTGAAACCTTAATGAATCATCATTCCAAAGGTTTCATAAGTTTAAAAACTAAACATCCATCCTATTGAATTGGGGAAGTCTTTAGTATTTCTTCAAATAATTTAAGATAAATAGTTTAACATATATGTCAAGCTAAGAAATATGCTTAACAGTGGGAATCATGTTAATTAAATAAAGCTTAGCAGAAGTATATCTATTTTATCATAAAAATAATGTGCTCGTTTTGTAATATTTTTAGACAATTGAGACATGCTTAAAATAGACAATAAAAGTTACATGCATTCCTCTTCTGCTCACGCCCCCAGAGTTTACCACTGTGAACAATTTCTGTATATTCTTCCAGAGGATTTTTACGTGTATACTAATATTTATATTAAAAAATTTAAATTATGGTACCTTATTGGACTTACTATTCTACATCTTGCTCTTTCACTTAACATTAGATATTGGACATTTTTCCATATTAATGTATATCTGTCTATCTCTTTCTTTATATTGACTGAATAATATGGATCTTTAGATTTTTTCCAGTTTCTGATATTACAAGCAATGTGGCAATACACATCTTTCCATCTTGGTGTACTTCTATGACAGTTTTGTAGGATAAATTTCCATAAATGGAATTGCTGGATCAAAAATGTATGCACACTTTATAATTTGTTAGTTACTGTCATATTTTACTACAAAATGGTGCCAATTTATACTCTCACAGTGTTCAAAAACACTTGTTTCTCTTACAATCTCGCCAACACATTTTAATCTTTGCCAATGTGACTGGAGGAATGATATCTTAGACTTTTAATTTGACTTTTACCATGATTAGTAAAAATTGTCTTAAGTGCATATTGGAGAGTTTTATTTCTTATTCCATAAATTCTTTTTCATTTGCTTACCAATTTTCTATTACCTTGTTTGTTTCTTTTCTTTCTGGACTTGTAGTTCTTAATATAACAACAATGATGGGTAACAATTTAGAGCACCTAACTATGTGCCAGGAATATTTTAAACACTTTAAATTTATTTTATTTATTCTTCACAAGAACTCGAAGGGGAAAATAATACATTATCTTTATTTATCTGACAACAAAACTGAAGTACAAATGGTGAGTTAACTTGCCCAAGGTCATATAGTAAGTGGCTGCATTGGAATTTGAACCCTGGGATTTTATATCTGTACTTATTCTCCTAATTGGAATTACATTGACTTTACTGATTCATTTGGCAAAAATTCATATCTTTACTGAGTCTTCCCATGATCACTACTCTCCATTTATTTAGATTTTCTAAATACCTTTCAATAAAAATTTTATAATTTTGTATATAATGGTCTTGCACATCTTTCACTGAATTTATTTCTAGGTACCTAGTGTTTGTTTTGTTGATATAAATGATATTTGTTTCACTTAGCATAATACCCTCAATGTCCATCCATGTTGTCACAAATGGCTAGATTTCATCGTTTCTTATGGCTGAGTAGTATTCCATTGTGTATATATACCACATCTTCTTTATCCATTCGTCCCTTGATGGGCACTTAGGTTGCTTCCACGCCTTGGCTATTGTGAATAATACTGCAATGAACACAGGGGTGCATGTATGTTTACGCATTGATGTTTTCATGTTCTTTCGATAAATACCCAGCAGTGGAATAGCTGGATCGTATGATATTTCTATCCTTAATTTTTTGAGGAATCTCCATACTGTTTTCCATAGTGGTTGCACCAGTTTGCACTCCCACCAGCAGTGTATGAGACTTCCCTTCTCTCCACATCCTCTCCAACACTTGCTGTTTCCTGTGTTGTTAATTACAGCCATTCTGACAGTTGTGAGGTGATATCTCATTGTAGTTTTGATTTGCGTTTCCCTGATAGTCAATGATGTTGAACATCTTTTCATGTGCCTGTTGGCCATCTGCGTATCTTCTTTAGAGAAATGTCTGTTCAAGTCTTTTTCCCATTTTTTTATTGGGTTGTTAGTTTTTTTGTTGTTGAGATGTATGAGTTCTTTATATTTTGGAGATTAACCCCTTAAGGGTAATAAATCAGAGGGAGAAGTTCAAATACCGTATGATCTCATTCACAAGTAGGATATAACAACAACAACAAACAAACACATAGAGACAGAGATTGTATTGGTGGTTACCAGAGGGGAAGGGGAGAGGGAGGAGGGCAAAAGGGGTGATTAGGCACATGTGTGTGGTTATGGATTGTAATTAGTATTTGGGTGGTGAACATGATGTAATCTACACAAAAATGGAAGTATGATGATGTACACATGAAATTTATACAATGTTATAAACCAATGTTACTGCAATAAAAATATGATATTTAAAAATTTTAATTGTAGTTTCTAACTCTTTGTTGCTAGTGTATAGAAATGAAATTGATTTTTCTATACTGATATCACTTTCAGCAATGCAGCTGAAATCTCTTGTAAGTTCCAAAAATTTTTTCTGTGTGTTCTCTTGGTTTTCTATGTGGATAAACTTGTCTGTGATTAATATCAGTGCTCTTTTCTTCCTTTCCAAATCTAACACCTTTTCTTTCTTTTTCTTGTCTTACAGTGCTAGGAACTCTAGTACAGTGTTGAATAGATAGGATGCTAGTCCATTTATTAACAGCTAGGCTCTTATAGGATGACAATGAACATAAGCATATTAAAGGTATGGTGAAGCCCTGCAGTTAATCAGTCTGCTACCAGTTATATAGCACTACTATGTTTCAGGTACTGTAGTAAGTGCTTTACTTATGTTAGTTAATTAAATCCACCTAAAATTGTGAGGCAGGGTTTAGTGTTATCTTTATTCTGTTGTTGAGGAATCGAATGCACAGGGAGAATATGTTACTTATTCCATGTTACATGGCTAATAAGGGATGGAATCCACATGGTGTGGTTCTAGAGTCCATCCTTTTAACTACTATGCCAGACTGAATTAAAATTTTATTTTCATGTATTTACTTTAAATAGCAGATGGAATTGTAATGTCACTTGCCTACAATAAAATAACAGTTAGTATAGATTACATTTATTTTGAGATTGTGAGAGAAATGCAAACCATCTTAAATTGTACCTAAATGAAAATATAAAAAGAGGTCTCCACTAGCTAGTTAGTGTCTCCATCTTCCTTTGCCTGTATAATCACATGCAGACAACGTGAGCTGGCTTCTCCAATAAGGCGAGCAATTAAACACCAAATAGCCCCCTAAAGCAGAACAATGATCAAAGAATAATCAATAGACTGCTTAGCTGTGTGTAATAGCGAATAGTGTATCTTTCTCTAAAGAGTTTGTAATCAGTACTTTACATACAACGTCTGGTTATTTTAAGAAGACTCACACGGGTGTTTCCAAAATTGATGTGAGATAACTGGCAGATCTTTTTGTTCATGTGTAATTATAACTGGGGTAGTATTTCTAGGGTAGGGAGGAGCATTTTACTGTCTAGAGCCAATCAGAAATGAAATGCCAGTGCCCTCCTATGGAATAAGTCTATTTTGGTACTTCTGTAGTGCAATGATAGGTTAACAACTAACAATATGAACTGGCTCATAAGAACTCTGAGCCATATGATCCACTTATTTATAACTTATGTGTGGCAACGACTGGGTGAAAGTCATGCAAGTTTTGTTTTGATTACATTTCCTGTGTAAACACAAATAAGATTTTTACATAGGTGACATTTGCTATCATGGTGGAGTATAGCACTGCCCAAACTAATCTGATACTAGTGTCATGAAAGATGGCAATGGGTGGTCTGTGACAAAAGGAATTCCATAATCAAATTAATTTAGCCTCTTAACCCTATCCCACAACTTGATCATACTTCTGCCCTGTATGAGATTATTCTGGATGTGGATAATTACAGTTGTCCTAAATCAGCCAAATTTCAGATATCCATCTTCTCCTTTTTCATGAAACCCACTTACAATAAGTACACCTTAAGAAAATGAGTGTGGAGGCCAGCCTGGTGGTGTCGTGGTTAAGTTCATGTGTTCCGCTTTGCAGGCCCAGGGTTCGCAGGTTCAGATCCCAGGCGCAGACCTGCACCACTCATCAAGCCATGCTGTGGTGGTGTCCCACATACAAAATAGAGGAACTTTGGCACAGATGTTAGCTCAGGGGCAATCTTCGTCGCCAAAAAAAAAGGAAAATGAGTGTGTTCTTTGTATTTTATTAAGACATTTTTTTGCCCTAGCAGAAAAGACAAACATGTAAACCAGCAGGAACAATACTATGCGATGTGATAGACTAAAGTAGATAATGATATAAATATATAATAGAAAAGAGAAACCTAAGTCTTCTGGGGGAATTTGGGAAGGTTTCATAGAGGTGGTGGCCCTTAGGTTGAGAATAAAAATATGCCTAGGAGTTTTCTAGGCAGGCAAGAGTCCTTACGTGCAGATTACTTTTTAAGTCAAGGGTAGAGTTGCTCTCACCTGTTTGTGCTCAGCATTAAATCATCCTTCTACTATTGACTTCTTTCTTGGCCTATTCCACTGTAGTTTTAGGAATCTTCATTCTATGGTAAATAAATTTCCCTATATCCAGAAGTTTTACATAGAATACTTTGCTCTCAAGACATGCAAAAATGTGAGAAACCAAGAAAACTCTCTCCCAACACTTGTCATCTGAACTGTAGACTCATACACATTCAATTGAATACTGGACATCTCTACCTGGATGTCCTAAAAGAAACCTCAAATTAAACGTGTTCAAAATTGAACTTTTTTTCTCCCAAGCATCTGCATAATCTATTCTGGTAGCATTCACTTCTTATCCAAAGACTGAAGACAAACCTAGGAGTCACATATAGAGCCCTGGAGAAGCAAAGAAGAGGGAATACCCTAATTCTGGCTGTGATGGCTAGAGAGTGGGCATTAGGAAAAGCTTCACAGAAGAGATGACACTGAAAATAAACCTAGTGGATAAAAAAGGAAATGAAGGGTGTTGAAGGCAGAGAGAATAGTGAACCCAAAACATACGCATTTAGGAAACTACGGCATGTTGAAGACTTGCAGATATACGATATGGTTAAGCAAGGTGGGTAGGGGCAGAAACAGATTTAGGAGGAGGGCAGGCAGGCAGCTCCACACGCTGTCAATCTATTATGGATACAAAAACATTAAAGTGTTAAATAGTAAATGACACCAGTTAATTCATGTTTCTATCTACAATTTATTATATAAATGGCAAAACAGAAATCAGATTCCTTTTGACCAAAATATTCAGTACCTTGAGTAGAAATAAAAACATTCCCAATTGTGCTGACTTCTCTCTGTTGAATAGTTTTACAACACAAACGTGCAGTTGCAGGTTCCAACTACAGGTGGCACAACTAAACCCAAGACCAGTTAGAAGACAATCACCTAAATTCAGCAGCAAAGTATAGTACTATTTTTTTGGACTAAGAAAATTCATCTAGTAGCTACATTTTAAATTGTTCACTATGCCTCCCAAGAAGTTGTCAGGATTTGGAAATTGTATGGAATAAATTAATGTCATAAATCCTTACCTTAAACATAAAGAAGAATAAAATTTTATTATTAGGAAATTCATCTCTTACCATCCTCACTATTAAAAATGGCTGAAGAAATATTTAAGGAATATTGACTTGATTGGGTGCTAAATTATTAGCCCTCCTGGGATTATTACTTTTTATCATTCTGGCTCTGAATATAGACAAGTAATGAGAGATGAGGCTACAGAGATCAGCAGGGGACAAATAACTAGCAGACCATATAAGTGAGGTAAGATAAGAAATTTATCTTATGTGTCATTGGGTTCCATGGAAAGGATTTAGCTAAGAGATTGGTGTGATCCCATTTACATTTCAGACAAATCACTCTGCTAGCTATGCAGAAGATAGCCTGAGCAGGGAGAGGAGGAAGTATAATTAAAGGCAAGAAAACCACTTAGGAGGCTGCTAACATAGTCTAGGTATGAAATGATTAGGTATTGAACTAATCAGTGCTTGCAGGAATGAAGAGGACATCAGAGATTTCAGTATCTTTTTTAAGAGGCAGATGCCACAAGACTTGGTGACTGATTGGGTATGGGGGATAAAGTGGAGGTATGAGCCCAGAAATATTTATTCATCCATTCATTCCAAGAATACATTAATGTCCTACATTGTGCCAAAAATTGCTAGAGCCTAGAAATCCAAAGATAAGTAAAACACAATCCTTGTCTTCAAGTATAAGAAGTAGAAATGCATATAAATAATTAAAAGACAGTATTATGGGACTATAGTAAAAGTGTGTACAAGCTACAGTGGGAAATGAAGAGGAGGAAGTGATTTACTTTACCTGGAAAATTTGAGGAAGGCTTCAGAGAGGCCATAACCCTTGAGCAGAGTCTTCAAGAACACACAGGCGTTGGTTGGATGATCATGGATCATCCTGGTAAAATCACTCCTAGCAGAGGGAGCTGTGTGTGCAAAGGCTCATAAGTTTAAAACAACATAACCTTATTTGGGTAATGAAACTTCAAGTTGTTCAACCTGACAGTGTGGGTGAATGAGAGGGTGAGGGATGAGAGAGGCCATAAGCAATTAATAAAAAATAAGGATGAAGGGCTAGAATGGCTAGCTCATAAATTGCTTTGGAAAACTCCATGCTGATGAGGTTGGCCTTGTCCTAAAAGGTAATGAGTAAGCATTGAAAGCTTTGAAACGGAGAAGTGACAAGGTGTGCATTGTGTTTTAGAAAAGATTCTGCTCTTTGAAACAGAGTTTGGCAAACAAAGTTGATCATGCTCTTTTGTGTGTTTCTACAGTACGTACTATTTTATCACTTATCACACTTGAGTCAGACTGAAAGGGTTTGAATCCTGGATCCAACAGGCACTTACCATTGGACCTTGGGCAAGTAATTTTACCATTGATTCTTTTTCCCCTTCTGTTAAATGGGGATAGTAATAGTACCACCCACATTGGGGCCTGGTGGGGATTAAAAGAGATAATGCATGTAAAATATTTGTAACAGTGCTTTAAAGACTGTAAGCATAAAACAAATAACAATGTTATTTTTGTTTGTGTGTTTCCAAGACAATCTACGCTACCAGACTATGACCTTTCCAAGGGTGAGAATTTTGCCTATTTTTGTGTTTCCAGGCCCTAGCATAGTGCATAGCTATGGTGGACAAGATGATGTGCCACCCAGATCCCCCTTCAGTGAAGAACTTGCTGCCCCAGCTGTTGGGAGAACTATTGGCAGACAGCCTTCAGTTGTTAGCCCCTTCAGGGATCTTCTCAGCTACACAGAACTGCCTTGCTCAAGGTCACATCCTTTCCCAGAACAGGCCTACAGGCCTGGTCATATCCACCCCTGAAGAGGGCAACTCTGAAGGGCAACTATAGCTTCAGAGATCCCTGTGGGGTTGGACAAGGCTATCATTGGGCTGCATCATAACTTGACTTCACCCACTGCCCACTCCTTCTGTCTTTCCTCTCTCTTCCATAGATGTTTATCTCAAGGGCACTCCTGAGTAGACATCCTGCACATTGAAGTCCATCTCAGAACTGACTTCCTAGGGAATCCAACCCACAATTGTGGCATTTAGTAGGTAGTCAAAAGGTTACTTAAATGAATGAATGAATGAATGAATGCTCATCTTATTTCTGCTGCTGAGTGTGAAAATCATGGGCTTTACGTGTTATTTAACCTTTTCTCCCTTCATCTTTATGGGTATATAGTAAACAATATGCTCTGAAGGAGAATATATTCTTATGTATGTGAATCCAGGAATAAATTATACTCTGGCAGAGTACAAACTTTCTGTGCCAAAAATATTTCTGTTGGCTTCTCTCCTTATAATTAAACCATGTTTATCCTTGAGGATGTCTTAAAAAGAAATCCTTGGATTTTAAGAGAACACTAATAGAAAGTGAAACGAAACTGTGTTGGTAATGTCTTCCTTAAGAGATATCTAACGCAAGAAACTTTTAAAAAGTTATGCATGTGAATGAAATTTTTGGACTGTGTTAATTGAGAGCTGACTCGATAAGAGGCAATGATTTCAGTAAAATGTAGATGGAAATCTAAATTCCGGTTTCCAAGTGAAGAAATGAAATTATGAAGATATGATACATTTAGAAAATAAAATGCAATTTAAGCAGGAGTAATCAAATTAATCACTTAATAATTGATATCACTGGGCATGCAAGAACCAAATGAACCTAAAAAAATGACCAGGCAGATGGACTTTCTAATTTAACAAATATATATTAAGCTCCTACTCTGTACAGTCATTGCTAGATTGTAGAGGCAGGAACCATGCTGGACCTGGCCCAGAGCTTCCTCACTGCAGATTGTTAGGCTTCAGGCTGGTCTTGGCTCAGTTACTTGCCTAGCATGCTCGTGGAATGACTAGCAGCACATCATGGACCTGTAGGACCTGTATATTCCAACCACAACCTAAAGACATCATTGTAGATAAGAGATTCACCCCTGCCAGAGAGGAGTCTTGAGTCATAAATTCCTCCAAGAGGAAGAAAAAATCCTCTGAAATTTCATATAGTAAGGAATACATGTTACAGAAGAGAAATACATGCCATATTCAAGACTTCTACGTTGGATATATACTTTGTGTAGTACAGTAGGCCCATAAGCCAATGAGAAAACCAGTCAGTTTCTGGGTATTTGTTTATGGAGTTCATGAAAAGGACTGGAAGCTACTTTTACCTTATGAACACTATGGAAGGAGAAATAATTGAGATTTGTTTTGAATTTTATAATACTCAAATAGCAGATCAAATTGATCAAACCAGAGAAACAGTTGGGTGTCAACTTGTCGTTCTTATAAGAAGGCTTTCCTGATGTTCCTACAGTACTCTTGATATGAATGTGAAGCCAGTAGCTCAAGTACCTATCAAAAGATTCCTTTCAGTAAGTTGCAAGTAGAAAATGAATCCTATGTCTTGGTCCAAACACAGGGAATGTCCAAAATGTAATAGTAAAGGAAATAAGAACTAAAGAAAAAATGCAAAAAACCCAGAAGTGAAGTCAACCTTGCCTTGGGTTTAATGTGATGAGAGAATGTAATTATATCAAATTGGTCTTGGAGTTAATCATTTCTAATGTTTCCTCTGAATGTTTTTATAGTCATTCGCAGAGTAAGGGCTGTTCCAATAGTTCAGTTTCATCCAAGTTTTAGCTTCAACATTTATTCTCTCTTTTAAATACATAGCCATTAAATAAAAGTAAACATTCATTAAAAAGAAAGAAATATAGGATATCTCACCTCATTTTATAGCGTTTAAGATTAAAATGATGGCTCTTAAGCAGTCAAATTGCTTCTCCAGAGGTATTAGCTGTACAATTACATATGCACTCATTCATTCAGCAAACTTTTTAAACAACTTTATTGAGATATAACTGTCATATAAAAATTGTATGTATTTAAGGTATACAACTTGGTGTTTTGATATATGTATACATCGTGAAATCATCACCAATATCCAGCTGGTTAACTTATCCATCACCTCTACCACTGTGTGTGTGTGTGTGTGTGTGTGTGTGTGTGTGTGTGTGTATGTTGAGAAGATTAAAGATAGATTATCTTAGCAAATTTCAAGTATACAATACAGTATTATTAACTGTAGTCGCCATGATGTACATTATATCTCCAGAATTTATTCACCTTATGTAACTGAAAACTAGTATGCTTTGGTCAGCATCACCCCATGTCCCCTTCTCCTCAGGTCCTGGCAACCACCATCCTACTCTCTGCTTCTGTGAGTTTGACTATTTTAGATTTCACATACAAGTGAGATCATGCAGTATTTTTCTTTTTTGTGTCTGGCTTACTTCACTTAGCATAATATCCTCCAGATTCATTTATGTTGTTGCAAATGGCAGGATTTACTTGTTTTTAAAGGCTGAATAATATCCCATTGCATATATATAGCACAATTTCTTTCTCCATTCCTTCGTCAAAGGACATTTAGGTTGTTTCTATACCTTGGGTATTGTGAATAACGCTGCAATGAACATGAACGTGCAAATATCTCTTTGCAATCCTGTTTTCAGTTTCTTTGGATATATACCCAGAAGTGGGAATGCTGGATCATACAGTAGTTCTATATTTAATTTTTTGAGGAAACTCCATACTGTTTTCCACAGTGGCTGTACAAATTTACATTCCAACCAACATTGGACAAAAATTTCCTTTTCTCCACATCCTCACCAACACTTACCTTTTGTTTTTTTGATAATAGCCATTCTAATAGGTTCGAAATATCTCATTGTCGTTTTGATTTGCATTTTCCTGATGATTAGAGAATGTTGAGCACCTTTTCGTATACCTGTTGGCCATTTGAATTTCTTCTCTTGAGAAGTGTCAATTTAGGTCCTTTGCCTAATTTTTAGTTGGGTTATTTGTATTTTTGGTATTGAGCTGTATGAGTTCCTTATATATTTTGGCTATTAAACCTTATTAGATATTTCATTTCCAAATATTTTTTCCCATTCCATAGGTTGCCTTTCCATTTCATTGATTATTCCCTTTGCTGTACAAAAGCTTTTTAGTTTGATGTAATCCCACTTGTCTATTTTCGCTTTTGTTGCCTGTGCTTTTGGTGTTATATCCAAAAAATTATTGCCAAGACCCATGTCAGGAAGGTTTTTTCCTATGTTTTCTTCTAGGAGTTTTATGATTTCAAGCTTTATGTTTAAGTCCTTCATCCGTTTTGAGTTTATTTTTGTGTATTGTGTGAGATAGGGGTCCAACTTCATTCTTTTGCTTGTGGATATCCAGTTTTCCCAACTGGATTTGTTGGGACTATCTTGAGATAGTTTGCTGAAGACTATCCTTCTCCCGTTGTGTGTTTTTGGCACCATTTTTGAATATCAATTTATTGTAAATGCTTGAGTTTATTTCTGGGTTCTCTATTCTGTTCCATTGGTGTATATTTCTGTTTTATGCCAGTACTATACTGTTTTGATTGCGTTCACTTTGCCATATAGTTTGAAGTCACATTCAACATACTTTTATTGCATATGTAGTTACATGGAAAAATTATAAAAAAGTTAGGGACCAAAGGTGAGTAAGACTGTCCTTGCATCATGGAGCTCACAGTCACTGGACATGGAAAAGTAAACAGAATACTGCAATCCAGTATAAGAAGGACTATGAGAAAAGCTGGAAGTGAGAACAAGAAGCTTTGGTTGCCCACAAAATGTACACCTAGTTAAGAATGGAGTAGGGAAAATGTGCTAGGGTATCTTACCGGAGAAGTGAGTGATGCCCAAGCCAAGTCTCGTATGACCATTAAGAGTGAATCAAGCAGGGTCGCCCCGTGGCTTAGCGGTTAAATGCGCACGCTCCACTACTGGCGGGCTGGGTTCAGATCCCGGGCGCGCACCGACGCACTGTTTCTCTGGCCACGCTGAGGCCGCGTCCCACATACAGCAACTAGAAGGATGTGCAACTATGACATACAACTATCTACTGGGGCTTTGGGGGAAAAAAAAGGAGGAGGATTGGCAATAGATGTTAGCTCAGAGCCGGTCTTCCTCAGCAAAAAGAGGAGGATTAGCATGGATGTTAGCTCAGGGCTGATCTTCCTCACAAAAAAAAAAAAAGAGTGAATCAAGCAAAGAGACAGGGGTAAAGCATTCCAGGCAGAGGGATCAGTATGTGCAAAACATTGAGCGAAGACTAAGAGAGTCAGGATGGGAATTCTGGAAGTAACAAAACAAACAAGAACTTCAATAGATTAGAAAAGTTCATTTTCAGTCCTAATGTGATATCTCATCACCTCGTTAAACAATTCATTTCAGAAGTCACCCCTATATAGATGGTATATTTCTTTCACTTTATCACTCATACTTTTACCAGAATAATCTTGTGAATGCTGAATGTTTACTATCAGTTTTATCCATTTGAGAAATAGATTTCAAATGGCTCAGCTTTTTTTTTTTTTTTTTTTTTGTGTGAGGAGCACCAGCCCTGAGCTAACATCCAATGCCAATCCTCCTCTTTTTTGCTGAGGAAGACTGGCCCTGGGCTAACATCCATGCCCATCTTCCTCTACTTTATATGGGACGCCACCACAGCATGGCTTAACAAGTGGTGCGTCGGTGCGCACCCGGGATCCGAACCGGCGAACCCCGGGCCACCGCAGCGGAACGTGCGCACCTAACCACTTGCGCCACCGGGCCAGCCCCGGCTCAGCTTTTTTAAATACCTACATATGTGGATTAATATAGCATAGAAGTGATAGTTTCACTATATGTTTAGTCCTGAAATTGGCCCAACGCTAGGCTTTTCAAGCTCACTCTCTTACCCATCCACCCTGGGGCCAGCATGCCATAAAAACGGAAACTTGCAGCTTTCTGAATAATAGCAAATGGCAGCACCTCTTAGGTAAGCGTAGAGATCTCGTAATTTTAAACTCATCACCCCGCTTCCAAAACACCTTCTATGGCAGCCCACTGCCTTCAAAACTAGAGCCCAGTTTCCTATGAAAAGCATTCAAAAACTGGAAGAAAGTCACCCCAAACTACTATTCCAGGCTCCTTTCCCTGCATTTTCCCTCTCCTTCACACCCTGAATGCACCAGCCATGCCAGAATTCCTTGTCATTGCCTGACTATGTTCTATAGAGTTTTAGCTTTGGTCATGTATCTTTCTGCCTGGAATTCCCTTCCTCACTGCACCCCACCCCTTTATGGCTCCTTTCATTAATATTTAACACATCACTTCTTTTTGAAGCTATTGGGCTTTATTTCTAGTAGGAACACTTATCATCTCTTGGACAATGGTGTTTAATACTGAGTCCACCAGAATTGTGTTCAAATGGAAACTCTGCCTTTTTTTACTAGCTGTGAAACCAGGCCCCAGTTAATTAGCCATTTTAAGCCTCTGTCCCCGCATCTGTAAAATGGGAATAATGAAGACACTTTTGTCATAGGGTTGTGGTGAGGATTAAATGACATAATTACCATAACACACCTACAGTGCCTGGCACATAGTAAGCACTCAATAAATGTTAGCTCTTTGATTTGTATTTTTATAGGTGTTTCTCTCCCTTTTATAGACTTGCGTTTTGCAAAACCATGGTTGGATGCAAACAGCACTTATCATGGGGGTTGTAAATAATGAGGACCCAATAAACAGTTGTTAAAATGAATTGATTCAAAAGGAGCTATGGCCAGTTCTCTACTGTATCAACAGATTTGTAAATAGATGAGAACTTGTACTGAGCCAATTGTTTGTTCTTATCCAAACATATATCTGACTATAACCAAAACTTATTATTCTCTTAGATTTCATAGCATTCTGTAGACATGGCATTATCTGGGTGTCATGTGACTTCTGATGGGGTTTCAGACTATGAAATATTGTTAGGTTTTTGACTAACAAAAGAAGATTTGTAGAAAATTTCAAATTTACATTAATTAGTTCTTGTTTTTCATTTTTTTCAATATTTAGAGTTCACTAAGTGAGATAATTTCCAAGTCACAGCTGAATGGAAACCTATAGTCAAACTAAACATTAGAGTAAAATACCAGCTTCTTGATATATTTGCTCAAAATGCAATTTCCCTCTGCTCCCAATATAATTTATTAAATAAGTACAGTCTAATTACATGTCAAATTTTTTTTGATGATACAGTAAAATATTTTTCTACTATTTAGTGATTATTTGGAACCATGCCAGCTAGGAATCATATATCAATGGCTGAATATCCCACTCAGAGGGAGTGTTGAAATATGCATCCATTAGAGCTGGATAACAATCAGAGGGAGCAATGTACAAATGGCTAACAAATGCTTAGAGCACAGTTTCAAAAGCACAAAGCCATTTATTTTTCCTATCAAATTAAATATATTGGTTGTGATAGTCCAAAGCATTATTTAGATAAATGTCTGTAGCTCAGGGCATACTGTGTAGGTCGGCACACCAATATAGCCCCGTATTAGAAATGTATATATTTACTTAAATTGCAGAAAGTAGAACAAAGACACAGATACTAAGACAATTTCAGTAGTCTCTGACTCTAACACTGAGTTGGGCATTCTTGAAGTTAATTTTGAGAGGGTCTAAGGGTGAGACTCTCCAATATGAATTTGAATAATCATGACAGATTCATATTGATTTCAGAATTTTAATAATCAATTATTTCTAAAGTTTTATTGTAGATTATATTATTTGCTTCAAATTCTTCATCCTTCTATACGTCTGTGTTCAGCAGTGTCCTCCCAAACACAAATTTGAGTAGGACTGTGTGATTTGCCTGGGACAGTAGAATAAGATGGAAGTAACAGTGAGCCAGTTCCAAACCTAGGCCTCAAGAGGCTTGCATGTTTCGACTTGTTCTTGGATCTCTGTTGTTGCCAGAAGAACATAGTGAGCTCGGGATAGCTCACTGGACCCGGAAGGAGGATGAGAGAAAAGCGGAGCAGAGTTGCTACCACAGCAGAGCCTAGCCTAGATCGGCCAACTCCCAGGTGTGTGAGCAAGCATATCTGAGATCAGCAGAGCTGCCTAGGTCTATCTCAGACTAGATCAACGAATCCCCAGATGTGTGAGCAAGCACACACATCTGAGACAACAAGAGCTGCCCAGCTGAGCCCAAACTAGATAAACCAGCCCATAGATGTGTGAGCAAGCAAAATTGAGATTAGCAGCTCTGTCCAGCCTAGATTAGTTGACTCACAGTGTTGTGAGCTAAAAACATGCTTACCGTTTATGCCCTGAGACTTTGTGGTTGTTTGCCGTATAGTGTTATTGTGGCCATACTTAACTGATAAGTTGTATACAGATATGTAAGACGTTTTATAATATTGTGTCACAGAAAGAACTCTATCATCATGAGTGAAGACCAGATTTATAGAATATTACACTGATGCATCCAATCAAAATGATTTTATTTCCATCTCTTAGTCTGTCTACTTACCATAACTCTAAAACACAACTATATTCTCTAATAAAAGTTGATTGTCAGGAATTAAATCAACTTAGAAAATCTAAATTCAGAAAATCTGAATCTAAATTCAGAAAGCAACATTTACTCTTTTTTAAAAATCACACTTCTAGGGACCTAGTTGTTTATATTTATGTAAAAGTCATTCTTAAACATTGGGCCTTGGATTTCTGAGGGAGAGTGTGCATGGAGTTATCGCAAATGGTCCTGGAAACAATATTTATATACCTTTTCACACACTAACATGCAATTAGTATTTTACATGAAGGGCAAAGAACAGCCATCATATAGTATTTCATGTAAGGCAATGAATAATCTGAAAATAAAATTAAGAAAACAATTTCATTCACAATATCATCAAAAAGAAAAAAAATGCTTGGGAACAAATTTGACAAAAGAAGTCATCTTGTACACTAAAAACTATAAAACATTATTGAAAGAAATTAGAGATTTAAATAAATGAGAGACATTTCATATTCATGGGTTTTAAGTCTTAATATTATTAAGATGGCAAATTGATCTATAGATTCATCACAATCAAATTCTCAGGTGGCTTTCTTGCAAAAATTGACAAGCTATTCCTAAAATCCGTATAGAAATGCAAGGGACCCAGAGCAAACAAAATGACGTTGAAAAAGAACAACATTGGAGGGCTCAAACTTCCCAATTCAAAAGTTACTATAAGTAAAGACAGTGTGGTAGTAGTGTACAGATAGGCATTTCAATTAATGGAACAGAACTGAAATTCTCAAAATATCCTTGCATTTATGGTAAATTGATGTTTGACAAAGTTGAGAAATCAATTTGATAGAGAAGGGATAGTGTTTCCAACAAATGGTCCTGGGCCATTGGATAGCATATGCCAAAAAAAAAAAAAAAAAAAAAGAAAAAAGAATACCATTACTTCAAGCCATAAACAAAAAGTGACTTAAAAATCTATCATACCAAAATGTAAGAGGTAAAACTATAATAATTTTAGAAGAAAATCTTCGTGACCTTGGATTAGGTAAGTTCTTAAATATGACTCCAAATGCATGATCCATAAAAGAAAATATTGGTAAATTCAACTTTATATAAATAAAATGATTTTTGTGCTTCAATAGACAACATTAAGAAAACGAAAGGACAATGCACACATTGGGAGAAAAAATATTTGCAAGTCATAGATCTGCTAAAGAACTGGTATCAAGAATAATTAAAGAACTCTTACAACTCCATAATAATAAGAAAACCCAATTAAGAAATGGGCAAAAGATTTGAATAGACATTTCAACAAAAAAAGATATAGGATAGTAAAAAATACATGAAAAATGCTAAACATCATTATTCATTATGAAAACGCAAATTAAAACCACAATGATGTACCGCTAAAATACAACCACTAGAATGGCCGTACATTGCTGATGGGAATGTAAAATGTTGCAGCCACTTTTAAAAACAGTTTGGCAATTTCTTAGATAATCCTAACCATCCACACAACACAACAATTCTACTCCTAGATATCTATCCAAAAAGTATGAGAACGTATTCCCACAAAGATTTGTGAGGGAATGTTTATAGAAGCATTTTTTTCATAACATCTACAAACTGGAATCAATCCAAATATCTATCAGCTGGTGAAAGGATAAAAAAATGTGGTTTATCTATATAATGCAAAACTATTCATCAATAAAAGGAAACAGACTACTGATACATTCTACAACATGAATGAACCTCAAAAACATAATGGTAAGTGAAAAGCCAAATGCAAAAGATTATATGTTGCATGATTCTATTTACTATATGTAATTTCCAGAAAAATCCATAAAGACAGAAAACTTGAACAAGGCTTTGATTGGAGGTCCCAAGTACCACAGAAAGCATGAGTGAACTTGAGGTGATATGAAAGGACAAGGATTGGCTAAAAATCTAAATAAAATGATGTTAGATTTCCTGGTCTCCAATACCAATGCATGTAGCCATATGTCTATCCCAAAAGATTAAGAGACATGAGGTTTATTTCTGGAGAAATTATACATACTAAAGAGGTTCTAGATTGCCTGGTGTAATGTGTAATCATTGGTAAGCTTAGAATATTCCCCATTAATTCAATGTCTCAAAAGCTTATAGTGAATTTTTAGGGTGTGAATAAAAGTCCCTGCTCAGTATAAACTGAAAAACAAACTTTATCTGTGACTAAAGAAATAGTGAGAGTAAATCTTCAATAGAGAAATGTAAATTTTTTTGGAGATAGCCCTTATCAGGTTGAGGAAGTCCCTTTTTACTACTAGATTTCTGAAAGTTTTTTTCTTTTTTGTCATGAATGGATGTAAATTTTTGTTAAAGGCTTTTTCTTCATCTATTGAGATGATCATTTGGTTTTCTTCTTTTGTCGGTTGATATGGTGAATTCCTCTGATATATGAATGTTGAACTAACCTTATATTTTCAAGATAAACCTACTTGGTCATAATGCATTATTCTTTTTATAAATTTTTGGATTCTATTTTTCTGTTTTGTGTCTATTTTGTGTTTCATTGAGGATTTTAGCATTTATGTTTATGAAGGATATTGTTGTGTAATTTTCTTCTGTTGTAACGTTTTTATCTGTTTTCCTTATCAGTGTAATGCTGGTCTCATAAATTGAGTTAGAAAAGGTTTGCTCCTATTATATATTCTGGAGGAATTTGCATGGAATTGTTATTATTCTTTCCTCAAACGTGTGATAAATTTTGCCAGAGAAGCCATCTGGACCAGGATTTTTCTTTGTTGGAAGTTTTTAATTTACAAATTCAATTTCTTTGAACAACATAGCACTATTCAAGTTATCTATGTTTCCTTCAGTGAGCTTTGGAAGCTCATATCTTTTAAGGAATTCATCCATTTCATCTAAGTTGTAAAATTTATTGCCATACTGTTGTTTGTAGTATCCCTTATTATCCTCTTAATATTTGTATTGTCTATAGTAATTACCCCTCTTTTATTTCTTATATTTGTAATTGGTGTATATTTTTCTTGGTCAGTTCAGCTAGTTTATCAATTTTATTGACTTTTTCAAGAACCTGCTTTTGGTTTAATTGATTCTACTGTTTTTTGTTTCTAATTTTCACTGCTCTTATATAACTTTATATTTTTCCTTCTCTTTGCTTTTTCTTAAATTTGCTCTTCTTTAGCTAGTTTCTTTCGGAGAAATCTTAGCTCACTGATATGAGAACTTTCTCCTTTTATGGTATAAGCCTTTTTTTGTGTGTGTGAGGAAGATCAGCCCTGAGCTAACATCCATGCCAATCCTCCTCTTTTTGCTGAGGAAGACCGGCCCTCAGCTAACATCTATTGCCAATCCTCCTCCTTTTTGTCCCCAAAGCCCCAGTAGATAGTTATATGTCATAGCTGCACATCCGTCTAGTTGCTGTATGTGGGATGCCACCTCAGCATGGCCAGACAAGCAGTGCGTCGGTGCGCGCCCGGGATCCGAACCCGGGCCGCCAGTAGCGGAGTGCGCACGCTCAACCGCTAAGCCACAGGGCCGGCCTGGTATAAGCCTTAAGTGTTATAAATTTTCCTCTCAGTGCTGCTTTAGTTGTGTCCCACAAATTCTGGTATGTTGTATTTTTGTTATACTTCAACTCAGAATATTTTCTCTTTTTCCTTGTGATTTTCACTTTGACCTATGGGGATTTTCTAGAATATTTCTTTTTCTGCTTTCTAGTTTAGTTCTGTTACAGTCAGAGAATATGGTTTGTATAGTTTGAACTATTTTTAATTTGTTAAGTTTTATTTTTATGGCCTAGAATGTGTTCTATCTTTGTGAATGTAACTTTTGCACTTTTCTTAACAATGCCTCTTGAAGAGCTAAAAGTTTTAAATTGTGATGTAGTCCAGTAGGATTTGCTGGTTGTTATTAAGTTGCACTAATGCCCTTCAGAGAGATAATAAGAAACTTGGGGTGGTTAACAAACAGGTAAAGGCCGCATGAGAGAGTCAGAGTCTCCTCGGTAGCTTACAAAGAGGCCTGTATCTCCTCCAGTGGGAGAACAGGCACAGCTGAGGAGTAAATTCAGGATCTGCTGGTTAGGATCCGAGAGCTCCAGAGATATTTGAATTGTAAGCCAAAGTCAAGTCTGTTGTTAGGTGGGTCCCTGAAACATGAGATGGGGTTGTCTGAAAAGATGCTTTTGGGGATTTGGGCTCTGTAGATTCCCCCTAAACCCCTCAGAGCTTGCAGAGATGGCCCACCCTTCTGGAATAAGAGCTAGCATTTCTCCCATGAGAGAAGAAATTGCAGAGTCTTCTCTCATGCAAGGCAACAGGTAATCCTCAGCCCTCAGAGATACCTCACCTCCTCTCCTGCTTGCCAAGCCAATAACTAGAGTTAAATCCTAGCATAACCTAGTTCAGGATGTGATGGGTCTGATAAGGAGGAAAGAAATTACACCCTGAAGGAGCTGCAAGAATTTGCCAGCGTGTCCTGTAGAAGCCATAGTACTCCTTTGGATTGGATTTTGAGGATGCTTCTACAAGGGAGCCAGAATGGAAGATTGAATTATCAAGAGTTAACTGACTCTAGGCATTTTTTCAGGGCACAGGATTTAACACCTTGGCAAAGACCCCTGTGGGTGGTACAACTTCACTTAGTGTGTCTCTTAGAAACCTAGTGAAAGGTATATCTCATGCTGTGGGAAGTGAAAATGCCAGAATTTCCCTGGCAGATTGTAGAGGAAGGAATTAAAAGACTCAGGAAAGTGGGCATACTATAAGGGATAAATTATGTGGGGTCATAAAACCCACCATGGAATTATGTCTGCATAATTCCATGCAGACATAATTTGGGTCTGCAGGGGAACCCAAAGGACTCACCATGCACCAAGATCCTCAGGAATGTGCTAGTGAGAGGGGCACTAGCATCATTAACCAGCTAAATGGTAGTTCTCTTCTGCAGGCCAGGGATGATGGCAGAAGGGGCGATCACAGAGCTTGGCTTGTTAACAGCCATGGGGGTGCTAGGTAATTGAGTAATAGAGGCTAGAAGTCAGAACTGACATATTCTCCAATAAAGATGATTTTTATAAAAGCGTTACTCAGGTAATTCTGAGACACATATAGTTTTGGGATCCACAATCTCTGGTGGCTAGCCCAGTGTTCTTGTCATTAAAAAATTATGGCTCTCTTTTTATTTATTTAGCTCTGCTCATAAATAAACAACTGTTGTTTTTTTCCTATAACAAAAGTAACTTACTTATAGAAAATTAGGAGAAAAGGAGATTAAAAAGAAGATAAAAGAAATAATTTTTGGTATCACATATAACACTAAAATGAGCATTCTAGTAGCTAAATCTCTACATATTTCCATGATTATTTCCTAGAAGCAGAATTGCTGTGCCCCAGCTGATGTATGTTTTTAAGGTTTTTTTTGGTAAATGCTGCCAAAATGCCTCCAGAGACTCGCCAGATTACTCTCCCAATTTCGGCCTATTAACATTTCCATTCCTCATTCCATTGCCAACAAGAGTTATAATTTTGTAAAGTTCTGCCAGTTTAATAGGTGAAAATTGTGTCTCTCTTTATTTACATCACTTTATTATTTGTGAGATTGAACTTTTTCATGTTTTGTCTTGTCTTCATGTTTTTTTGCCTTCTGTCTGTCTTTTTTGAATTCATATAGCTACCAATTTGGGGAAAATGTACTCTTCTTTTTGATTTGTAGTAGTGGCTTACATAGTAGGGCTGTTTTCCTGATTTGTCATTTGACTTCAATTTTCTTCATAGTATTTTTCCTTACATAATGTTTTGTTGGTTTGCTAGGTTTTGTTGCATCATGTATGACAACTTTCGTTTTCCTATTAAATTGGCATGACATTTTAATCATATATTTACATCTTATATATTCTTCAGTATCTCTCAAGAGTTTCTAATCTATTTCATTGAGCTGACTCTTTCTGTGGCAATATTATGCCTTTAAAATTATTTCATAATACAAGTACCTTCTAATTTTTTCTTTTACACAATTTTTTTGATGGATCACATATGTTTATTCTTCCTGATGAGCACAAGATTAATTTTAAGTTCTAGAGTAAATTTCACTGTTTTTTTTTTTGTGTCCAGTGTATAGAGTAATTTGGAAAAAATGAACATTTGTGTAATATTGAGTCTCTATATTCAGTAACATGGCGTGAGACTTCATTTATTCTTGTGCAGTTTTGTTTTCCTTAAATAAGGTTTTATGATGTTTTGGTATATTTTAAATACTTCTTAATAATTTATTCTTAGAATAATAAAGTTCTTAGGTTTTTATTTCTTCCCCCTCCCACCCTCACCATATGGTTCTCTTCTTCACTAAAAATTTTAAACAGTGGTCTTATGTTAACAGCCACTTCCCTGGCCTACCAGATAAATATGCCATGCATCTTTTGCCAAAATAGAAAATGGACAGATATATAGGAGAATTAAAAAGGAGGGAAAACACTAAGATAAATGGATATCCCAAGAAAGGATGGCTGTGCTTCAGGGCCTTAGATAGGATGCTTGATGCAAGTTGGACTCATTGATTCAATAAAGTAGTTTAATTGATTCTCAGAGTTTGATGTAATAGATTGTTAGCTCCTGTCTCCAGGCAGTGGTTATTACAAGCCTGGCAATTCACTTTGATGATGAGGAAAAACTCCCTTCAGCAACTTGAAAAGTCATTTGGTCTGAGGATAGAGATGGTACCACTCAGCGTGGAAGTGTTAGTGGAAAGCAATCATGGTTTCCATCAGAGGTATCATTCTCATTAATGAGCTTGAAATCTTAATGAAACTACAACGTTGTATGTGTTTGATTGTATGCATGTGTTTTTAAGGATGAAAAGAAAAACAAAAGAATACAGGCACTTTAAAGGTATACTAATTATTTATTTTGAAAAAAAAAAAGGATTTTTTCAAAGCATCTTTCCAAACCAAGAGAATAAACTCTGTGATACTTTTATCATACATTCTGGCTTTTAATTGTATTCAGTTTAGCACTTTATTATATCCTCCCTTTTGGGGGAGTATATTGGTGTTGAGAACATTAATCCTTTCTCCCTAGTAAGGTTGTAAAACCAATAAAGGCATATACAGAGAGAGAGAGAGAGAGAGGCACTACATGGCACTACATGGTTGAAGACCCCATAACAATGCATTAATGCATTTGGACTAAAATGTTGCCAATTTTTTACTTGTTCTTCCATTTTCTTTTGCTATATCATAAACACGTGTTCAGGTTTGCATTTAGATAACACCTGGTGGTTGCATCAAGGGTAAATTTAAGGGAGATGGGAGTGGAGACTGAGAAAAGTAAAGATATTATTGAAGCAGTGTAGGGGAGACACAACAAGAGCCTAGATTACATAGGCCAGTGGTAGTAGGCATGGAGTAGAGGGGACAGATTTGAGGCCTGTTTAGGAGGCAAAGTATGCAGGATTTGATTAATAGGATGTATGCAGGATTTGATTGGCAGGAAGATATAGTCAAGGATAATTCCTAGAGTTGATCTGAAGTCAGGAAATATAGGTTTGAATTTTAGGCCCTTTTAGTTGTATGATTTTGGCCACTTGGGGATTATTTAAATGGTCTTTGGTTTTGTTTCACCATTTGCCACATTGAGGATAGTAACACCTACTGCATAAGGTTGTTGTGTGGGTTAAATTGATTATATAACAAGGCTTTGTCAATTCTAAAGCACTACATAAAAGGCAGACATTATTTACCTCTTTAAAAATACTATATCTTTAGGGGGTACTGATAGATATTTATAGATCCATGTACAGTAAAGATCAATGATATCTGTATCTTTTTTCCTCCATGTGTAAAGGTATCTAAAAGGAGACATTGATGAAGTATTTTCAGTATCATATAACTTATTTCTTTTGTTTCTAAAAAAGACACTAGGGTAAAATGAAAAAAAAAAAGAAGAAAAGAAAAGCTAGAATGCAAACCATTATTTAAGACCTAGCTCAAGTTCTAGATCCTTAACATGTTGGTGTTAAAGTCACGTTCTATCCCTTGGCCTTGTTTTCCCCATCTGTAAACTAAGGTATTGGACAAAGTTCTTATTTCCGCCATCAGATGGTAACTACCTCTCAACTCCCTACATTTTAATTAATCCACTTCAACAGGAGCTACTGAACTAGTTTCAACCTTTGCCAACCTAATGGAAATGATAATCTTCTAATGGGAGAAAATAAGTCTTATTTTCCTGAAGCTCCATCAGACAATATTGAGTGGTATAATTTTTCCTTGACTTTCTTCCCCAAAGGACAATCAGGGCCTTGTGTCTTGGAGGCTGATTTGTCCTAAGTCTGTGATTAGATATTGCTATTTTCCATAGTGTGGCCTTTCTGTTTTTCTGTATGGCACAAGCTTTCCTCTCCTTACACTTCATTGCATTATTGAAGGTAAGTCTTCTCATTCCTTAAGGCCCACCTCAAATATTAGCTTCTCTGAAATTCTCCCCCTTCCCCAGGATTTGCTGTTTTTTGATTGTTAAAAACTATAGTAGTCTGTTTAGTGACTCACCCAAACTAGTTTTGCAAAGACTGTATTCCTTGTAATGTATGGTCGCTGAAATCTCTCTTCTTTAGCTTGTGTTCAGCTAGTGTTTTGAAAGAGATTTCCTTGACCTCCAGGAGCTAAAACAAACAAACAAACAAATGACACCTCTCTCAGTCATTGCAGATTAGCTCTGTGCCAGGGCATTCCTTCATTTAGGCTTGCATTGAATGTAGGAACCAGCCCAAGGTAAAAGCTTAGGGTGTCCTTAGGTCTCTTCTTAGCATAAGTCTTGCACTGGGCATGCACATGACTTTCTAAATTACCACAGATTCACAGCTGCTTTTGAATATCCTAGTGTCACAAAGAAAGTCTCCCCACATCTTCTTCCCACGCCTTAGGTGTTCTATTTTATGTTTCAACTACATACATACATAATACATACTACAGACATACATAATAGTTTTCAAGTAAGGTGTGCTCTGCTCCATCCAGAGCCAGGGACCACAGTCTCACATTGGAACACATGTTGCCACTGCTGGAGACCAAAACCACTGCCACACAGGGGAGGAGGTGGGGCAAGGGCAAGTAAAAGCACCATAAAACTTTCCTACATTTTTTTTTTGAGGAAGATCAGTCCTGAGATAACATCCATGCTAATCCTCCTCTTTTTGCTGAGGAAGACCGGCTCTGAGCTAACATCCACTGCCAATCCTCCTCCTTTTTTTCCCCAAAGCCCCAGTAGATAGTTGTATGTCATAGTTGCACATCCTTCTAGTTGCTGTATGTGGGACACGGCCTCAGCATGGCTGGAGAAGCGGTGTGTCGGTGTGCGCCGGGGATCCAAACCCCAGGCCGCCAGCAGTGGAGCGCGTGCACTTAACAGCTAAGCCACAGGGCCGGCCCTCCTACAATTTTTGTTTCCTTTTTCTTGATTCAGTGTTTGCTTGGTTGCTGTAAACTTTTGACTTTTCCAGAGTTCTGACAAAGTTGTTTCTGACAGTTTCTGCTTGTTTTTTGATGTTTCTTTGGGGACAGGGATGGATGGGAGCTTGGAGCTGCCTACTCCACTATTTTGCTGATGTCACTCATCTACACTTTTTTTCTTTCGTGAGGAAGATTGGCCCTGAGCTAACATCTGTTGCCAATCCTCCTCTTTTTGCTGAGGAAAATTGGTTCTGAGCTAACATCTGCGCCCATCTTCCTCTATTTTGTACATGGGACGCCATCACAGCATGGCTTGCTGAGCGGTGCATTGGTCTGTGCCCGGGATTCGAACCTGTGAAACCCGGGCCGCCAAAGCAGAGTGCGTGAACTTAACCACTATGTCACCAGGGCTGGCTGCTCATCTACACTATCTTTTATAATTATATAATTACCTTCAAGTGTGTGTGTTATTCAAATTACTGTCTGGGATTACTTACTTTCAGCCTGAAAAACTTCCTTTAATATTTCTTATAAGGAAGGTCTGCTAGTAGTCAATTCTTAGTTTTTGCTTATGTGGGAATACATTTATTTCCTCTTCATTCTTTAAATATAGTTTTGCTGGATATAGGATTCTTGGTTGACAGTTCTTCTTTGAGCATTTTGAATATGTTATCAGACTGCTTTCTGGCCTCCAATGCTTCTGATGAAAAGTCAGCCAGTTATCTTATTGGGTCTCCCTTATATGCAATGAGTAGTCTTTCTCTTACTGCTTTCAAGAATTTTCTCTTTTCTTTGTCTTTCAGTATTTTTACTATGATGTGCCTGTTTTTGGATTTCTGCTTTTATCCTATTTGGAGTTCTTTGAGATTTTTGATGTGTAGATTAATGTTTTTCAAGAAATTTGGAGCTATTATTTCTTCAAATACTTTTTCTTCTCCTTTCTCTCTCTTTTCTCCTTCTGTCACTTCCATTACACATATGTTAGTGCCCTTAATGGTATCCCACACTTGCCTGAGCCTCTCTTCATTTTTCTTCTTTCTCCTCTCTGTTCTTCAGATTGCATAATCTCTATTGATCTATCTTCAAGTTCTCTAATTCCTTCTTCTGCCAGGTTAAATCTACCGTTCAGCCCCTCTAGCAAAATTTTTATTTCAGTTATTGTACTTTTAAGCACCAGAATTTCCATTTGGTGCTTTTTAATAATTTCTACCTCTTTATAGATATTCTCTTATGGGTGAGATATTGATGAGACATTGTCATCATAACTTCCTTTACTTCTTTAAGCATGGTTTCCTTTACTTCTTAGAACACACTTTTAATGACTACTTTAAAGTCTTTGTCTGTTAAATATGATGTCTGTTCCATCTCACAGGTTGTTTTCTGTTGTCTGATTTTTTCCCCCTCCTGTTGCCCGTCTTTCCTGTTTCTTCACGTACCTCATAAATTATTTTGGAAACTAGACATTTTAGATAATATATTGTAGCAACTCTAGGTACTGGCCCCACTCTCACCTCCTGGGCTTGTTACTGTTATTTGCTTATTTATTTGTTTAGTAGTTGGCTGGATTACTTCAGTGAAGTCTATTTTCCACTGCAGTGTGAAGCCCCCTATGTTGCTCCTTAGAGGATACAGCCTGCACATGCACACAGTCACCCTGGGATGGATAAGAGTAGTTTTAGTAGGGCTCTCTTTGACTGTCTCTTTCCTGAGTACATGCAGATGATGATAAGCTCCACTACTTGCAGGCTCATTACTATATTGCTTTAATTTTTAAAAATTAAAAAAAAAATCTGTTATACTTCTTTCCAGAATACTCTAATTCCTGGAGAAAGAAGGCAAGAGGTTGCAGCAACCATGATGGCATTGGCTCTTGAAGGAGTCAAGACACAAAACTGAAAAATTTAGGGGTTAGCAGGTATGGCTTTAGCAGAGTGACAATTGGGTGATGGTAATTGTTGTCGTGATGCTGATGGTAATGAAGGGGTGGTGAGGTTAGAATTTTAGAAAATCTTATTGTAAAGGGATAAAAATGATTACTAAATGAAGTCCTCTAGTGTTTCCCTCCTCCTGCTTCCTAAAGAGAATTCTAGCTTGGTATGTGTCAGTCTCTTCTTTTCCTGCACCCTGGAAAGAGAGTTCTGCCTTCTCAGTTTCACTCTTGGCATTTTGTGAGGTAGAATGAAGCAAGAGTAAGAGGGGGAGCAGGAGCATAAGACATTAAAAAGAGGCATATAGAGTGGAGAGCTGAAGGGGCTTTCTAGGGATTATGAAAAGAAAAGCTGTGATTTATGAAGGAAGTGGGTGAAAGAGAAATGGGACATTTTAAGGAAGTGTTGATGTGGCTTATGAATCTCTATTCACAGTTATTCTCCATTTGTTTCTGCAGAGTCATTGTCTACCCTTCTTTGCTCTGCTTTATACCCCTAGATGCTCTAGGCGTCTCCTGGCCCTCTAGCTTGGGCTAAGGTAAGATTCGGTCAGTGCGAGGCACTAGCATAAGATCAAAGGATGGAAAGAAAGAGAAGTTGGGTAGGGTAGTAGGGTATTGATTCCTCACCCCACACCCAACCTGGCTATGTTTTCGGCAGTGGCTGCAGTCTTTTACTAATAGCCAGAATTCCTGTTGAGGAGCCTTCTCCCATGGCTACAGCTCTCATTGAGTTCTGGTAACACCACCTCCCTCCTCTGGCTCCTTCAATCCTAATCATGGTGGCAGCTTCTCTCTGTTTTTAGTCTCCAGGCACTTTACCATCTTTGTTGGTTTCTCTTACCCTGCCTACTTCTTTGTAAAAATGGCCCCTATATTAAACTTTCTTCATTTATACCCTTTGAATGTGGCCATCTATGTCCTGCTGGGACTCTGATTGATGCAGCAATGTTTAAGAAATACAAGTAAAGATTTCGCTTATTCTGAAATTACTTTTGATTATGTAGACTGTTTTTGGCTAGGATACAACTCCAAGAGTAAACACAGAATAACAACCTCATCAGTGTCTTACAACATAGGATAATTTTAGCCTGTAGTATAAAGTTCATAACTCTAACTAGGGAAGGGGCATGAGAAAATGAATTATGTTTCGGGCAGGGTTTTGAGGTAATATTGGATAAATTTAGAAGAGAAATAGATAGATTCCATACTTAATGCTCTATCTGTGGGCTTCATGATTTTAGACATGTAATTTGATTTCCTAATGGCTCTACTTGTCTTAATGAAGTCAGCTAATGCTTTCCTTTAATTTTAATAGAAACTAATTTTATTTCCTTCTTGCATTTCTAAATTATAATTTCTCCTCGATCACCAAAAGAGCTATAGCTGACATACGTGGACTGCCTGGCTCCCTAGAATCAACATTGAATAGGTTTAACGATAGTGTATAGCTCCAGTTCATAATACTTATTACAAGAGATTCTGAGGCACATAGCAACTTTGTGGCAATGTTTGATTCCAAGCAGACAATTCAGGAGCCACACTTATAATTTCAGCCCCTTGAGTAATTTTTTTAGCTCTTCCTGGTGATTGATTTTTAGCACAAGAGGACCAATGAGAAGACAGTTGAACAAATGGAAAGAGTTGTGTCCAGTTCATGCTTGCTTTCCTTGGCTCTTCATAAATCATCACTTCCTTCCATGTTTGTACAGGACTTTCTGCCTTTGCCCAATACATACATTCTTGACGAGTTGCATATGGAGAAAAGCTATTCTAAAATGCACTATTGAAAGAAATCCTGATGTGAGTCTTTTTATAAAGAAATCGTTTCTAATTTATCCTCAATCAAATTCAACATAGGAAATTCTGATTTTACATATAAAATATGGCACATTTGTTTGCTTTTTCCCAGCATTTCTTAAAGTACCTGCAGAGTCTAGCTAGGGGAACAACTTGACTCTGATAAACATTTATAACTTTCAGCTTTAGGCCACTGCTTCGTTAGGTTTGTCTGAGAGAAAACTTGTGGCTGATCCTAGGCAAGGTAAGTAGGGCAGCCTGCTTGTCAACACTGCTGCTTGCATCCTTCTTTCCTGCTCTTCCTCGTCCTCCTCTCCATTCTCTAAAAGGGCTAGCCATAAAGATTTCTAGCTAAGCTCTTCAATTCCTAGACTTCTGTGATCAGTCAATATGAGATCTTCATGAGTGAGGATCATTATCAGGCATTTGGGGTGAAGCTGAAGGACTGATGAGTCTCCCACAGCATATCCTCCCCTGTCAGGCTCATACTCTATCAGGCCCATCTGGCTGAGGTCTTCAGAGCAGAGATGCACAGAGCAGACCAAGGAGCCTTGAGAAGTCATTAAACTTTTCCCCCTGCCTCTTGTACTAGCATAATAAATGTTCCGGTTTAATGAATTGTTTATTTTAATCTCTCTTCTATATACCCCAGATTGTTATAGAAGAGCCTTTCAGAGCCCACAAAGCAGCAATGGTTTATCTTTAGTTATAGTCTGGAGAAAGGAAATGTCATGCTTAGTCACCTTTTTACTCTCTGGCCTTCCTAGGCCCATGTCTGTGTCTGTGACTTAACCCCTGGTACTCCAAGAAGTCAAGAAAAAAACAAAGTGGAGGGGAAGTGAATAACTATTTATTGAGCACCTATTATGTGCCTCTTGTGCTAGGGGCTTTATACATAGTATTTCAGTTAATCCTCATTAAACCTTAGTAAATAGATGTTATTAATAGTCTCATTTGACAAATGAGAAAACTGAGACCATATTGATTGAAGTGACATTCAGTGGCAGATCTGGGATCTGAACCCAGGTATATCTGGCTCCAAACTCTGTGCAATTTTCATCTTACCATGATGTAAGGCACCTATCTCTCTGAGTTTCCTGTACATTTTGAACCAGGTCTTCATGGCCCAGACAACATCCCTGACAGCATTATATCAAAGTAAAAAAGATGTTTGGCTATTACAGCCCATCTCTCTGTCTTTTGGTAGGACTGCACCTATGCTATGAGATGATGTGCAGGAATTGTGAACCTCCAAGATCCTCCTATACTTGCTTATAGGAATGGACTTAATCTTCTATTTTAGAATCAGAATGTTTGCATTTTAATGCTGCTTTTCTCACACTGACAGCCTTTCTCACGCTCACCTCTCAGATTGAACAGTTAAATGACTTGTGTTGGCATTGTCCTGTGGTACTTCTCCTTCTCACCCAATAACCACAACGTGGAATTAAAAGGCAGCAAGAAACTAGCTAAAGCCATGTGACCAGAGAAACTAAATGCTTCCAAATCTCAAGGAACAAAATTTCAAGGATGTGGGTCTTACCCTGGGGTTTGTGAATCTTAGTGATGCCACTGCTCACCACTTTGTACCACTGTTGCTTCAGCTGCCCCACCTACTGTAGGGCTGTTCAGGGGAGCCCACTTAGAATGTCGCTGCTGCTACTTGAAGTTTCCTAGACTTCTTTTGGCCATATGGCTTTTGAAGTAGCTAGAGCTCCTGGGGTCCCCTGGTTTTTGGTAGAGATGAGCAGCCATGAGAATTCCCTTCAACCAGCAATAGAGGAAGACAGAGGTGATGAGAGGAGGTTTAATAGGCTCTTCCTCAGACTCCTAAACCATCTGGTATCTATTAGTTCTTTTAACTTATATGTACCCCTTCCCCAAGTCCTATTTGGCTTATTAATTTTGATTGAAGTGACAGCTTAAATAGCTGGCAGCGTTGGACTGTCAAATGTAAAATAGGGAAGTTTGCTTCATGTGAACTCCCCAGACCTCTCTCCAGTGACTCTCTGGAAGAGGCCTTCCTATCCGTGAGCAGAGTATCTCGGGTAAAATCATGACAGGAAACTCTATGTTTCAAAAATCCCCTTAAAAAGTACTATAGCCTAATTGGGCACTGGCTAATTAGAACAGATGCAAACCGTAGGTAGGGCTGTACAGGAATGTACTAGCTGAATGTCAGCCATGCTGGGAATTATTATTATTTTACTGATAGGGATGTATGACCAAGAAAGATTGGAGACATGCTTTAGCAGTCTAGTTAACCCCTTGCTTTCCATTATTAGGCAGAAACTGAATTTTCATTTCTCCCAAGGCTCTGCCCAAAGCTGCTTTGGAGAAACTTTCATGGGTGTGAGCAGAACGCTTGACAAAAGAAAATGGAGGGGTTGGCCCGGTGGCATAGTTAAGTTTGCATGCTCTGCTTCTGCACCCCAGGGCTCACAGGGTTCAGATCCTGGGTGCGTACCTGCACACCGCTGGTCAAGCCATGCTGTGGTGGCGTCCCACATACAAAATAGAGGAAGATTGGCACAAATGTTTGCTCAGCGACAATCTTCCTCAAGCAAAAAGAGGAGGATTGGCAACAGATGTTAGCTCAGGGCCAATCTTCCTCACCAAAAAAAAAAAAAAAGAAAGAAAGAAAAGAAAAGAAAATGGAGCTTTTGGCTGCTTCTCTAAATGTCTTTCTCCCTTATTACTCCTTTATTCTCTTGAGGTGCTGTAAACTGGCCACTGATTCCATGCAAAGTCCTTTGTCCCCTGTTCATTTTTGTAAAGTCCTCAGCTGGTATTTACGGCTGTGCTGCTGGGAACTAGTGGCATGTTGATCTGAGTGTCAATGAGGAAGGTTTACATATCATTTAGTCTGTTCTCCTGCTGCCAAACTTTAAATTACGTGTGACAGTGCTTTGTCACTTCCTCTCGTATTTTCCGATATCTTTAAGAGACAGGCCCCCGTAGATCCCTGAGAAGAAAAAAAAAAAAAAAGATACTTGATGCCTCCTGTCCTTCACTCCTCTCTTCGTCTAACACTCGATCCTTTTTTCCTGGTTTCCTATGGCTAGTAACAGGGAATAGCAGGGCAATGTACTTCACAGGCAAAATCTCTGATTCCCTCAGTCTTCTTGTCTCTCCCCACCTCTCAAAGACTTATTGCTGACTTTGTGCTCTAAGTGGTCAAAGCAAACGAAGGAACAATTTGAATTAAGGGAAGAGAAACCAGGTCTAAGGAAGGTAAACACAGGAGCAGTGCAGGGGAAAGGCGCAGGTGGCTAGGAAAGTGAGAGAGAAGCTTCTCTCTCTTATTCGGGAAGTGTGGCTGTAATTAGTGTTGAAAACTTAGAGATTTCTGTGATAGGGATCTGAGATTTCTAGCTTTTTGCCTGTCTCTGGCCCCAGTGCTTTATCACTGTGAGACCTTGTCAGAGCTCTGTTCCTTTGTATCATTCATAATCTACTCTGTCAGCTGTGAGGTCTTGAAGAGGCACATAGTTAATATCCTTCTCCAACCTTGAGTCACTAAAATTGAGCCCCCAAAAAACAATAGCAGGCTGTCTCATTAATAAACCTTATTGATACACATATACAATTGTTCTAGTCCATTTTCAAAGGAATTAACAGTAGATGTAGCTCAGGACATATTAACCATAACTACTTTAATAAGAATATGAATAGGGAACATGATATTATAATTCAAATATATGTATAATAAATATATATAATTGTACCTTAATATAATATACTACCCAGCTTGAGACTTCACTTGGTGTTTACCATGGGCCTATATCAATCCCTTGCTATGGGACTAGGATAAATGAAAAATAGGTAAAGAAAAAGGAATGTTACGACAGGAAGAGGCCAATAGGGGGTCAAGACTCTAACCTCAGCAAATCAGTGACCTAGCATTATCTAATGACTATTTACAAATATCTATAGTTGTAAGGGAGACCTTTGCATTGTGTTTTTCACTGAAAAACAGCCATTTTCAGAAGGGCTAACACAATTTGTTTTCTTTTACCCTTTCCCACATCTCCAGTTAATTTAATGCTATAGCTATAACTGCTTGGTATCATAACCTTTTTGAACTGGATATGCTGTTCATTCAACATCCAATATTTAATACATTGATCACCTGTACTTTCTGTCTAGATCGGAATATGTTTTTGATGAGTTTTCAGATCATTTCAAATATTCTCCCTCTCCTAACACCTCCCTAATTCCATATTTAGATAAGAAAATGAAGTTAGTGGTGATTGAGTAGCAGAGTCAAGATTAGAGCTCAGACATCCTGATTCCCAAACAAGCAGTCTTCCCGATGTTCCATGTTCTTTACCATAGAGGCTTCAAAAAGTCAGACAAACGCTCAGTCTTCCCTGCAAGGAGCCTATTCGACACTTGTTGACAGCTACCAAAGTGATTCATATTTCTTTGGAGGTTACCATGTCTTCAGTGAGGTCTTTTAAACAGGAGCTTCACAATAGCTGGCAAAATTGCTAAAACAAACATCATACAGTTATCTTGACAATGCATATACTCTCGACTTTCTCTGTTAGAACACTAACAAAAATCAACAAAAAATTAAAATTGATAAGAATAGATGTATGGGTGTTAAATACGAAGCATCAACGACATAAGAAAATGAAGAGCAATTTTTTTGATTATAGAAAATATTTCTTTTGACAATATGCACAATAAGATTCCTATTTATTAAAAAATATGCTAAAATTATTTGGTTTTAACAAATGGTAACAGGAGTAATAGCTGAGTAGTAGGATCCAGGTGAATTTCATTTTACTTTTGTGCTTATGTATTTTGCAAATGTTCTACAAGGACAATGAATTACTCTAGTGACTAGAAAAACATTTTGAATTGCTTTGGGACTTGAGATAAATGTATACCATATACAGGACTGGGAACCACTGAGCTATGTGCCCATCAGTAAGTGGTTTTCCCATAGAATGACTATTCTCATTTTTTTATGTCATACAAATGAGGCATATTTATGTACTAATACTTCAACTTTAAAGTTATATAATTTATTTTTACTATTCTAGCACACACATTGTGTGACATCAGGCCATTTCTCTTGTCACTTGTGTTTAGGTCATATGGTTCAAAGAAGTTAGGGAGACTACATTCACCTAATAAGTGTGCACATATTGACTGCTTTTAGGAACTGCCTATTTAGATGAATGTCCTTACAAGAAACTACTTAATCATTTTATTTTTCATACATTTATTAAGCTGGCATCATGGTCCAAATGGAAACCATTTTGCTATGTTGCAGCGTTATCTGGTTTTAATGAGTCTCTAGAGGCCTCTGGATGGATTTTGCTGCCAAATACGATTCAGCCTAACACTGCAAGTGAAGCACTGAACTCAGGGCATTTTGTCTGCCAATCGATTTCTGCTTGGAGTAGCATTCTATACATTTGGAAGATTCTCAAATGACAAATTCCTAATACTTTACCACAAGACCATTCAGATGAATTCAATGTGGTGTTCTTGGTTCAAAAAAGTTGCATATAATTATCTTCACATAACTGTGGTACTACAAAAATATCCCATACCTACTTTTTATAAGTGAATTGATTAAATGATTCAATCTCTAGTTAACAGCTAGTTATTGTATTTGTGTACTGTATAGCTATTAAACAGTATTTGTGTAATATTTATGTGAACAATGATTGAGAGGAGGTTGATACTATAATCTTTGCCTTCAAGTTACTTACAAAGAGCTTGGGAGAGACAAGAAACAAGCCTCCCAAATGTCTAATAATTATCTACAGAGGAAATGGGTGAGTGCATTTTAGATGAGAGTGACAGGAACAAAAGGGAGCCATTCTTCACACTGTCACTACATAAAAGAATGAGGGGAATCAGTCAAGCTTTTGCAGAGGTCCATGTCTGAAATGATAAGGGCCTGGATAAGGGTGGTGAAAGTGGAAAATGGAGACATAAGAGTTCCAGAACATTATGATGAAGAAAAAACAACTGGCTTAGTGATTAATTGATCCTGGGGAGAGGAACTTGAAGGTATCAGAGATGGTTTAACTTTCAATCTTGGGTGGCCTGAAGAAGAAAGGGCCTCTTTGTTGGAAATAGGGAAATAAAGAGGCAGATCTGTTATGGAGATAAGGTGATGAGATGGATTATGTTGAATTTTGTCAGCTTGACAGATAAAAGATATTCTGTGAAAATGGTGTAATTGGATTTCTATGTGGCATTTTACAAATCCTTTCCTAGTATCCTATGCATAAGATGGATAAATTGGGACCAGACAATTGTGTTGATACATATTGGGTTAAATTGTCTTTGTCCTAATTAATAGATCAATATTAACCCATCTTATGCCTTGTCATATTAATCATTTATATTAATGAACTGAGTGAGAACATAGTTGACAAGCTTATCCAACCATTGGTAGATACAAAGCCAGTAGAGATAATGACTTATATTGGAAAATAGATTTTGCCCATCTCTTTAGCCTCTTGATATCAGGTTTTGGATTCTGATATTAACAAGATGAAATTTAATAGTGACACATTTCAATGTCCTGATTTTGTATATAAAACAAGTTCTATAAGTACAGTAGTACAGTTTTGGGGTGATGCTTTAAAAAAGTGAGGGACATGTAAAAGACTTGCTGTCTCATTAGGTTCCATGAGTCAATAGTGTTATAAGGCTATAATAATAGATGTTCGGTGTCTAGAATAGGTGATAAGCCTGCTCCATTTTGCACAGGCCAAAAGATACCTGAAAAATTTACCCTGTTCTTCCTTTGACATTTTTTTTGTGTGTGTGTGAGGAAGACTAGCCCCGAGCTAACATCTGTCGCCAATCCTCCTCTTTTTGCTGAGGAAGACTGGCACTGAGCTAACATCCGTGCCTATCTTCCTCCACTTTATATGGGGTGCCGCCACAGTATGGCCTGACAAGCGGTGCGTCTGTGGACACCCGGGGTTCCGAACCCCAGGCTGCTGCAGCGGAGCGCGCATTTAACTGCTGCGCCACTGGGCTGGCCCCTGCTTTGACATTTTGAAGGGCCTATAATAGGACGGGCTCAGAGGAGAAATACCAGGACGATGAACAGACTCAAACCCTCGACATCCTTCAACATTTAAAGGAACTAGAAATGTTTAATCTCAAGAAAGCTCAGAGAGGAAGTATGAAAAATATTGCAAATTGGCTCACTAAATACCCCTTCCAATCCTCTACCATACTTTCCTCTACTAAGAGTCTTACAATCACAAAACTGCATTTCCCAGATTCCTTTGCATCTAAGCTTCTGCACGTGACCTAGGTTTCACCAATCAGAGGCACTTGCCTGTTAAATTTGAGAGGGGAGCAGTGGCTGTGAATAAAGAGAGAAAATTTTCTAGGAAAACTACGTCAGAGGATCTGCTCTTTGTTGTCTAAGTACATAGGTGCTGAGTGACAGGCAGTGGTTTTAGTAGAATTTCTGCTAGAGCAGCCTCATGGTGTGGTTGGGTTGGCTGTGTTGTTACTGGCTGTGCAATATCCAAGGTTGGGTCCCTTAACATCCCATATATTCTGTAAGTTATCTAGCAACCTGTAAAAAATTCCTTTCTGCTTAAGCTAGCTGCACTGGATTCTATTATCTGTAACTAAGAACTCGGACTGATATAAGTATAGGTGTCAGATCAATGGATAGGTGCTACAAGGATAATAATTTCATCAAAGCTGACCAATGATGGGACTAGGTGCCTCAGAAAGATCGTTAGTTGTGCTCGATTATAAGGAGAGCTATCACTTGGTGGGGACTAAAGCATCAGGAAGTGCTTAGATGAGACAATTTTTAAGTCTCCTTCGGATTACCTGAGATTGTACTGGTATACATAGAAGGTATTCAATTGCCTGATCAAAATTGTTCTCACTTTCGGGGCCGGCCCCGTGGTGTAGCAGTTAAGTGCGTGTGCTCTGCTGCTGGTGGCCAGGGTTCAGATCCCGGGCGCACATGGATGCACTGCTTGTCAGGCCATGCTGTCGTGGCGTCCCACATAAAGTGGAGGGAGATGGGCACGGATGTTAGCTCAGGGCCAGTCTTCCTCAGCAAAAAGAGGAGGGTTGGCATGGATGTTAGCCCAGGGCTGATCTTCCTCACACACACACAGAAATTGTTCTCATTTTCATGTGAATGGCAGATAGACTTAACCCTCTACCGAGGTATATAAAAAGAGCTATTTACTTTGTATTAATCCCATTGTGAAATTAGAGAGCAAAGGTCTTTGAGGAAAGAGAACTTTCCATTACTTTGTATGTACTCTGGATAGTCCCCCTCACCACCTCACTCCTTTTCTTCATGGTTTCAGATAGATGAGGCTAACACTCAGATACTTCATAACGTATTTGTTTGCTCATTACTTGTGCAAAACGGAAAAGAAATACAAGCACTAAGAACATAAAATATTATATTTGGACTCATCTGACTCAAATTAATATTATAAAGCCATATTAATGTAAAACTAATACTCTCCATAGAAAGTTTTGTATTTCTAAATCAACGCTTCTTTATCTCTTCCCAATCTTGTAAAAATTTCATCTCTTCTTTAAGTTTCTTCACAAATGCCCCCTTTCATGAAGATTTTCCTGATCACTCCAAACTCATTTCCTCCTGAGAGGCTTTATGTTTGCTATTCCCTCTGCCTGCAATGCTCTTCCCTTAGACATAGGCATAGATAACTGCTTCCCTTCGTTTAGGTGTTGGCTCAAATGCCACTCTGTAGAAAGAAAGGCCTGACCACCCTCACTGACATAGCAACCCTAGTCACCCTCTCTCCCATTACCCCATTTTATTTTTTTTATTTCACTTATCACTGTCTCAAATCCTATCAGGACCTGAAACCACTCTATTTACGTGTTTTCATGTTTGGTGTCTGTCTCCTCAACTAGAAACTAAATTCCACGAAGGCAGGGAGTTTATTTATTTATTTTTTGACTGCTGTATCTCCAAAATCTAAAATAGCGATTGACCTATAACAGAACTTCATAAATATTTGTTGAAGGAAAGAAGTCAGTAGTGGATATATTTTCTCAATGGGATGTGATGTCTCCCTTCTCTGTCCCTCTTCATCGTGCTTACTTCTTTTATAAGATTTTGATATTCTGCCTTGCATGTGACAGTAAAGACTGTCTCATTTATGGTTTCTCCTGCAATCCCTACCATATAGTAAGAGCTCGATATATACATTTGTCAAATTGGACATGATCAATCATTCCCCATGAGTTCTTTATCATATCTATATACAAATAGAAGGTAGACTAACATTTCAAATATGAGGATATGTATGTGACTATCTTTAGTTTGTACAGAACTGCAAACAAAAGAAGACCAAATGGGGGATGTAAACCGTATAAGTAAACAAATAGAACCATATTTTTAACTGTTCTTATCAAGTCAGTGTGATGGTTAATTTTATGTGTCAACTTGGAAGATGTTTTTGGATGAGATTAACATTTAAATCAGTGAGCTTTGGGTAAAGCAGATTGCTCTGCCTCGTGTAGGTGGGCCTCACCCAGCTATTTGAAGGTCTGAATACTACAAAATGACCAGCCTCCCTGAGCAAAAGGGAATTCTCCAGCAGACTGCCTTTAGACTGGACTGCAGCATCGGCTCTCCTGAGTCTCTAGACTGCCATCCCACACGGCGGACTAGACTTACCAGCCTCCATAGTCACAAAGCCAATTCCTTAAAATAAATCTCTTTCTGTGTATATATACACACACATCTTATTGGTTCTGTTTCTCTGGAGAACTCTGACTAGTACAGTGGGCATTTGATTTATTTGCTTTGCCTGTTTCCTTGATGGCCAAATTCCATAACTGAGGTTTCATTCTTTTGGCTTAGGATTTCTTGTTTTCCTCTTAAAATGAGAATGTCCCTGGAGAAGCAAATACCTGAAGCCTTATTAGGCACTTATACTTCTTCAAATGACTTTCAAATCTTTTCCTTAAAACAGGTTTCAACAAGAGAAGGGAAGCAAAGGAGAAACAACGTTGAGAGAGAGTGATCCTCCAAGTATTGCCAAGTTTTGTTAAATGAAGTTTGA
Organism: Diceros bicornis minor; assembly: GCF_020826845.1. NCBI lineage: Eukaryota > Metazoa > Chordata > Mammalia > Perissodactyla > Rhinocerotidae > Diceros > Diceros bicornis. The sequence continues at coordinate 125,643,760 of NC_080781.1, read as the reverse complement.
TGAAATATTGGCTGGAACTTGATTTAATCTACAAAAGAGGTTTGATATATTGTGCCTTACATCCATAATGCTTAAAACTACGATTTCATCATTTGGACCTAGTCACAGCTAATACTTATACTAATTGACGCAACCATTACTGTTACTGCTTCCCAGAATACTGTAGTCTTTACACACCAGAGAAAAGCCTAACAATATCCAGGAAGAAGTCTTAGGTCATTAGAGTGATTGAACATTTATCAGGCCTTCGCAGCACACTAGACTGGCTAGGATGCACAGGAGACATATGCTTTACTTATACATAACCCTATTTGAAAGGAAAATGGCAGAACTCTGCTAAATTACTCTATATTAAAGAAGCAAAAGAAAAATTAAGTTCAGTTGACTGAATTCCATAATACTTGTCAGTGTGAGGGGCGTGTGTCAGTTGGGAGGATAAAAGGGAAGCCATATTTATGAGCATAAACACTGATATTCTCTCTCTCATCCTAGAAGCCACGTAAAGTCTATCTGGCCTTGTTCTATAATGAACAGTTTCTAGGCTAAAATGATCTCCTACTGTCATGTGATACTAAATATCTGCTCCTCAAATCTAGAGACATTCTACTGCCTAAAGCCCCTAACTCTGGCAATCCACTTGGAGGATACTCCTCAGAGCTCCATACTCCAAAATCTCTCACTCTCTCTCTCTCTCTCTCTCTCCTTTCTGCCTCCTTCACCCTTCACGTTTCCCTCCTCTACCCCTCTCCCTCAATTAAAATATTCACTTCCTCGCTGCTAGAATTGAAACTAGATTTTTATGAGTGGACAGTAAGTGCATAAATCTAGAGTTAGAGCAAACTGAGTTTTCATCCGGTTTCTCTCCTTGGTAACTGTGAGTTCAAAACATGCCCCCAATCCATTTACTTCTCATCATCTCTCCCGCTACCACTCTAGACTGTGCCTTCATCATTTCTCATGTGAACTACTGCACTATTCTCCTAATTGGTCTTTCTGCTTCCATTTTTAATCCTATAAAGTTCTTTGTCCACAAAGCAGCCAGAAATAGCCATTTTAAATTTAAATTAGATCATGATGTTCCCCTGCTAAAAGCCTTCCATAACTTCCCATTTCATTCAGAGCAAAATCTAAAATCCTCCTACCTAACCAAGCCCCTTGGACATCTCCAATCTCATGTTCTGATACTCCCCCCAAATTCTCTACATTCTAGCCACACTCACTTCCCCTCTTTTCAAAGTCCTTCCCACCTTGGAGCTATTGCTATTCTTACTTTCTGATAAATTCTGTCCTAAAATCTTATACATGGCTGCTTCTTTCCTCTTATTCATATCTCAGCTTCAATGTCTTCTCCTCAAAATGGCCTTCCTAGATCCCAATCAAAAGCAGCTTCACCCCTACCACTGTCTTTCACACAACCTTCTTCATTTTTCTTATATAACTTATTACTAAATGAAATTTCCCTTTCTGTTTACTGGTCTCTCTCTTCTAGAATGAAAGCTCCTTGTGAGGAGAGACCAAATCTGTTGGTTCATTGCTGTATCTTCAAGGCCTTAAAGAGTGTCTGGTATACAGTATACATTCAGTAAATAATTCTTGAATAAGTGAACAAATAAATGATCTTGGGCAAGTGGTTGAGAGCATTGGCCCTTAGAACCAGACTGCCGGGGTTTGAACCCTGACTCATTGATTACGAGTCCTCTGTCCTTGGGCAAGATGCTTAACTCTTCCATGACTTGGCTTTATCATCTTTAAAAATGGTGATATAAATAGAAGCTACTGTGTAAGGTTGATATGATGATCAAATGAATTAATATATATAAACAACTTAAAACAAGTGTCTGGCACATAATATGTGCTATGTAAGGGTTTTATCATTATTATTACTACTAGTGCTGCTGCTACTCCTACTTACCACTACTACTACTACTACTACTATAACCACCTGAGTCATATGGTTCTGATGAAGATCAAATAAGTTAAAGGAGGTGGAAATAATTTCCCCACTATAATTTCTGAAGTATAATTATTCCTTACAAAATATAGAACACTGTGCATATCTTTTTGGTACTTGTGTTTATCATTGGATTAACATGTTGACCGTTAAGTTACGTATATTTTAAAAGAGGTTGCCAATACAAGTGGTGAATTATAAGCAGGGAGGGGATGTGGCAGAAATAATTCTGGACAGAAGAACATACCTAGGGTTCCTCACATTATACCACCAATGTTGTCCATATTATATAAGGCCGCTTCTTGATATTGGTCCAATTTCTTTCTTTGTAACTATAAATTCAGAACATTATAGAGATGCAATATATGGAAATAGTTTAACTGAGAGATAGCTATTGTACAGTGAAAGACCATTGAACATAGACCTCAGTTTTAGGTATCTGAGCGTTATTTTTAAGTATGATTCATGAGATGGTTATATTCATGGGTCTGTTATTTATAGACACAGACTAACAAGATGATCGAGACAGAACTTTATAACTGTTACACCAGAAAGGATTACTGTATTGTGTCTTACTAAAATGTATTGTATCTTTCACAGTGGGAAAATTCTGATTGAGGACAGATAACTTCTCAATATGGCTCAATATGACAAAATTCATTCAATATGACTAAAAACAGAGTATTGTTCCCTCTAATGCTCTATCACAAAGGACAATTTTCATGAATATATTTTTAAGTAGAGTAGTAGTGTAGGAAGAGCTGCAATTTTTGAGTCACAGGTTCACCGTAATTCAGCATTTTTGTCATAGCTCATTTATTGTGTTTGATAGAAATATAATACATTATTTTGTGTTCTTCTCCTATCTAATCACATTAGGGAGTCAGTAGCAACAGCATTTGGGGTTGAATGTTCTGTAATGTAATTTTTGTTTACACATTTGTGAACTTAGCCACTGTAGTGCAACTTGAGTCTAAGAGGGAAGCTAAAATCTTTCAGCTTCAATTATTTCCAAGTTTTATTAATATTTTATTTCAATATTTGATAAAAGAGAATGTGAACTGTCAAATGCTAAAGTGGGTGACACCAGGTCCATACATAATGAAGAAATTTCAAGAAGTTCAAAGGTTAGGCCTATGTATAAATAGGTATCAAAATTGTGAAACTAGAAAACTTGGGCTCAGGAGGTTTTCCACCTCCTTTTTAAGTACTCCACTACCAGGATGTAGAAAAAACACTGATTTGGGAGTCAGCTGACCTATATTTGAGTATTGGATTTGCCGCTTACTAGCTGAGTGACCCTGGGCAGGTAACTTCAACACTGAAACTCAATTTTCTTATCTATAGGATGGGGAAAATAATGCCTCCTTTTCAGGAAAAATAAGATTTAATCATGCATATAAAGTTCTTGACACATAGTAGATCCTTAATAAATGGCAGCTATTAAGGTTGCTTTAGCATTTGAAAACCAATCAATATTATTCAGGACAATAACAGAATAAAGGAGAGAAACTATATGATCATTTCAATAGATGTAGCAAAATCATTTGATAAAACTCAACACTCTCATGATAAAAAATTCTCAGCACACTAGGAATTTAAGGGAAATTTCCTATCAGATAAATGACATCCACCAAAAAACCTACAGCTGATGTAGTAGATTTTCTGCAAACAACAATTCCTCACATCCTTTTAAATGTATATCCCTCCGTCCCAGAAAGTGGTGGGGCCTATTTTCTCTCTCCTTGAATTTAGGCTGGCACTGTGGCTTCTGTTGACCAACAGATGTGCCAGAATTGTCCCTGTGCGACTTCTGGGCCTAGTCATTAAGAGGCCTTACCGCTTCCCCTTTTGCTTGCTTGAAATGCTTTTGCAGACGTGTAAGGAAGCCTCACCAAACGACTGAAAGGTGAGAGACCATGTGGAGAGAAAGGCCCTGAGATTTCATGGAGAAAGGCCTAGCTGCTGTAGCATCCCAGGCGAGCCAAGCTGCACATCATGCTGAATGCATCCACAAAAGTTAGAATAATAACTCAAGAATAATAAGCATGTTAAGTAAACAAGAATGATAGACACAGCATCACCTCCCATATGATTTCCCTTCTTTAGTTTAACTCTTCTCCAGATAATGAGGAAGGAGAAAGAAATGGGGCACACGTTAGGAGGTGGGGGAGGTCCAAGGTTTTTATTGGTCACAATCCAATGCTGCCTTTTTTCTGGACTGTTTGCATTTGTGTTTACCTCTGATTATGGTTTCCATAGTGTTGATCACTTTTAAAGGGCTCTAGTATATCTTTTAGATTAAATTTATTTTCATAGTATGTATTAAATATTATTTAATCAATTCTACAATTTAATTTCTAATTACAGTCTCTTCACAGCCTGTGATTTTCAGGTAATCAGTCTGTAATTCACCAAGAATCTACTCAGAACCCACAGGACTAGGCTGGCCCTTGAAGGTCCATAATCAAGGTTAATGAGGTCTCCATCCTTAAAGAACTCACAGCTTGAATCAAGAGGTGGCTCTTTGTCTACAGATATTTGAAAGGGAATTCCACTATCTATCCCGCATATAAAACAAATAAAATTTTGTACATGAACTTGGGAAAACTGGTTATAAATATAAGCATTGACATACACAAATTCTTTTTTTGTGCATAGGGCTATTATTAGGGACTATTGGCACTAAGGTTTACAGTCGCATAGAAAAGTGGAAAGCTAGGGAAAGTGGCTTGAAATGTTGGTCCGAAAACACGTCTATCTAGAACAACTAGAATGATGAATGAATGAAAAGTGGGTTTATTTTAATGATTTTGATAAGTTCCTTCAGTTGATCATGAAGACTAAATCAGTTCAAACAAATTTAAGGGAAATAATCCACATGCCACATGGCTAGAAATAGCCACACAACTTAAACCAACATTAGCAAAGTTCCTTCAAGGAATTCTAAGGAGGAAAATAAATTTAGTCAAGTTTATGGTATAAAATGACATTTGCATTTCTAGTTTTCAAAATCTCAGGCAAATCAAAGCAGAAAGACAGCTCCTAGCTACATCAAGTGAGAGACTGACTGAGGAAAAATATGATCAAGGCAGAACCATCTGTGGCAATTTAATGATGATTTCAGGCTTGTACCAAAAACACACTTAATAAGAAATTAAGAGCTAAAGGGAAGACAATTTCAAAGGGATTTGAACACTGAAGAAAATATCTGCGTATATAGATACAATTAACTGATGATTTAATTTTAATTCTCTTGGAACAGGATGTTATCTGTGGAATTGGGAAGACTTGAGAAAACAAACTGTCTTAAGGCCTTTATTTGTTCTTATTTGGGGCAATTAAAAAATTCATTTTTCTACCTTTTATTTGATATCTCAGTCACATAAGGTAAAAACAGAGACCCAGCTGAAAAACCAGGAAGTTCTACACATTTTTAACTCAGTTATAACAAATCATTTGCTGAAGGCATTTGTAGCACATTTCTCTATGAATGAAAATGCTGGTGTTCTCTCAGTTTGAGAAGTTTGGCCCTATTTAGTGAGGTGGTATTTCTCCCTGAGTCAGGTGCACACGATACCCAGCAGCCTGTGGAAAGGAGTAGTCGGGGACTCCAGGAGCTCTGTGAGCAAGGTCATGGTCCTGTCCTACTTATGGAAGTAGACAAACTCAAATATAATGTAAAAGAAGGCATGAGTGGCCTGGCAATTTTAGAGAATTATCTTTTCCACTGCCTACTGAAGTGAATGAAATGGCAACTTTATGAGTCGGAAATGAGATGGAATCTTTCCTTAGTCCACTGAGAAATTAATCAAAATAATTTCCCTGGGTGAAGATCTTACTCCGTGAGTAATATCAATAATAATACTGAGGTCAAGAAGCCTAACATTGAGCTCTGTTAATTTAATATGCTCAACAGCGATAAATACAATAAAATTACAATTAATATTCTGATTTGGCTAGCTGCTGTTCATTGGGGAACCTTTCAAACTTTATCGGTGCTCAGTCACCTTTCATTAATGATTTTACTAACTGTCTCAGGGGCATGGCTATGATTTTTTTAAGTCAACGACTGTATTTTAGAGGAAGTAGTTAGGTCACATCCTCCCTTCTCAGCCAAAATTTTCTGATAACACATTGTAGACCAGTTTTTAAAGAATACAACTGAATGGTGCCCCACTTTGGAAGATGACTTTTTATTTTATTGTATTAAGGGGAAAGATATGTGTGTTTATATCACAAACCATATCTGTAGTGATCTAGCTACAGTACAAGTGACAGGGAAGTGTGAGACCTTTAGGTTGAGAATCCACAAAGACAACTCTAGGCCACTTATAATATCGCAATGGTGAAAAATACATATACTGTAATTGAAGGGAATTTGAGCTGTCCATTTTGTTCTCTAGAAGCTTGTTCAGAAATTCTGGTATGAAAGGATAGCAACTTGCATTCCCATGACCAAATCAGCCTCTTTGTCAAGTATGTGCCAAGCACTGAGGGAGAAAGGGAATACCTACCCAGCCAGGCAGACCAAACGTCCATCCTGCCAATCAGTGGGGTGAAAATGGTACAACAACATTGCTCTCACATTCCCTTAGAAATGGTTACGTTAGAGGACTGAAGGGATGGTTAGTTAGTTCTTAGCTGTATGAAGTTTGATGCTAAATCCATGCTGCTTCTGTAGCATTTGGGTAGCCAAAAATAAATAGTTTCTGATTATCAAGGGAGGTTGGAGAAAAGCAATCATTAAAGTAAAAGGCAGACAGCATAATACATGGGATCAGTAACTAAATCCACCTCTATTCAAATATGAGCTGGCTTGATGCTTAAAATGTCTGCTCTGATGCACAACAGGGGGTTTGACTGCTCCAGACTAATCCTTCAACTGAAATTCTTTCAGCGTAGGAATCCCTTAGTGAATAAAACATGATAAAGGTCCATGAGCACAAGTGCACTGAAGGCCACAACCTTTGCAGAGTCCAAAAAGGTTCAGAATGAGTGAGGAGTCTCACTGTCCCTGCTAAACCAAGTCTCAATCATTTGATGAAATTCTCAAATTAATGAAACTTCTCACTAGCATCAGCACTGTTAAATGATTTAAAGCCCCAATGTGAAATCAGCCAATTGGAATGACTGCTCTGTATATCACAGAGCTGTGTCACCCATCTCCACTTAAGAATCAGAGGTACTTCGTAGATTTCATGTGGTAGATTTAGCTTCTTTGGGAAAATATTTGATGAAACTCTACCATTTCTTCAGCTGTAAAAAATGGTTACAATCTACCTCAAGATTTAATACCTACCTCATAAGGTTATGGTATTAAATAAGTTATTGTATATATATAGTGCTTAGAACAGTGCTTGGCACAAATTAAGCATTGCAAAGCCATCATCATTATCATCACTGCTATTAAGATTATTTAACCCATTCAAAATTATTTTAATAACTGACATGTTTGACCAAAATAATGTGACAGAAGAGAAATTGTGCAAGTTCAGAGCCCAGACCTTAAAAGACTTTGCAGTTTACTTTTATGCTCTTGGAAACCCTATAACCACCTTCAGGTGAGTAAGCCCAAGAAAACCTGCTGGAGGATGAGAGGCCACTTGGAGGATGTCTTAGGTTCCCCAGAAGACAGATTCTGGGATGGAGATTTTTAAGCAGGAAGTTTATTGGGGAATGCTGTCAGCAACAACTGTGAGGCAGTAATAAATGTAGGATTTGTCATAGAGGAAAGTTAGGCTGTAACACAGTTAAAATAGAGGTCTCAGTTGATCCCTTGAGGAGCTCTGGAGCTGAGATGGCCTTTCAAAGTTGCTTCAAGTTTAGGCAAAGGGGTCCAGCATTTTAATGTCTGCATCAATCAGTCATCGGATAAGGGCTGCCTGCCCTGGAGGAGGGAGTACAATCTTGGGCCAGGCAGTTACTTTTGGCTATTATTGGGGTAATGATTCAGCAGTAAGTTGTCAGCAGGCAACACTTCTAGGCACTGTGGGAAAAATGCCTTGGCCCTGAAGAGGGGGATCTGAGTTGCATGTCATAGCAGTCACTACAGGGGTGAACCTAGGTGTTCCATTCAATGGCCTGCCAAGTGCC